>NC_091144.1:15982272-16295793 GCF_041381155.1 Argopecten irradians
ATTTTAAAAAAAATGATACACCATCGTTTACCTGCAGTTTGTGAAGGTATCTGACAGCAGAAGAGTCACGTATATACACTATTTTATTTAAAATATAGATACACCATCAGATAAAGTTAAATTTACTACATTGAATTTTCTGCTCATAGCATGTTTATTTTCGATTAAAACGAGAAATGGGGTCGATATATATTTACATATACATCGATATGGATTTCATTATATTTTGTTTTGAAAAAATCAAAATAATTATATTTGAGACTATTTTCTGTATTGCCTGAAGCTGTTGCAGAACTGTACCTCCACTAAGGGGAACCAAAACGCTAGGACATTACATTGTATGTCCCTTTCGTATTGATTGTCTTGGAGACGAGTCTCACTGTTTGTGTATATTTGTAAAACGAGTCAATATTAAACTATAATCCGCTGCGCACGAACCCTCTCTGTTTCCACTATTGTGCAATTCATTGTGATGGATGCAAGCCATGTATATAATATGATAGAGGCCCGGGTCCTAACTTGCATTGTATGGTGCGATAAGACACGACACGGTTCTCAGTTTTAAGATGACCACTGACTGAATTAGTTGTTCATGGTACATTTATAACTTGATAACGAGTACAAAACCGTTTACTTAAAGAAGATAAGTGCACAATGTACAACTATTTCAGAATAAGTAATATCAAGTAATAAATGTACAACTAGTTCTCTATCGACCAGAAATAGTAATTTGACGGCTCAATCGGGCTACCGTACATTTATGCTTTACCTGTACATGATTTAAACTTGTGTAATGTTAATCTATTATGCATACATGTAGTTGAGAGAACGAATCTTGGAATGTTCTTTACACATACCAGTCTTGATATTTGATCATTTGTTTTGATGGATGGAATTTAAACAAACTGCCATGTTACTGATGTTATCTATGTAACTTTGTCTTCTTTCAAACAAATATGAGAAGAATCATCAATGACACTTAACCTGACGAACACTAGATAGTTTTTGTGATATTGGGCAAGTCTTATATAGTGTTACTGCACATTTTATTTTCTTCTAAAAATGCATATGTCTGAAATTTCAAAAAAACCCACATCAATATGGCGTGTCAGATTTCCTTCCGAAGTGCAATACTATATATATTTCTTTTTCTTCGTCACATTTATCAAACGATGTTTCAAAATTCATTTTTCTCATAATGAATTTCTTGTGTGAATAATATTTTTTTATCTATATTTATATAGTTTGAGAAAATCAACTAAAAATCGAAGCTCATCTTCATCGCACAGGTGTTTGTTTTGTACTGATGCCGTCAAAGATAGAAATTGTACCGAACCGCGATTTTCGTCAAGGTTATTATCGCTTTTGTAGAGACAATAGAAAACTTATTTCGGCGTATTAAGAATTACAAAATTTGAGTATTTTGCCCAATAGTTTTTCGGTTTTCTTGATATGTATAGTAAATAGATATTTTCCTTAATTTGCATTAGAATTAAGTTTATTGTGTAGTACACATAATACTTATTACATATGTTAAAGCTACAAAAAAGTTATTGCTAGGGTTTGTTTGATTATTTTAACGTCCTATTAGCAGCCAGGGTCATATAAGGACGGCCTCCCATGTATGCAGTGTGTAGCGTGTGTGAAGTGCGTGGTGCGTGTTTTGGAAGACTGTGGTATGTACGTGTTGTGTCTTCTTGTATAGTGAAACTGTTGCCCTTTTTATAGTGCTATATCACTGAAGCTTGCCATCGAAGACACCAAGCAACACACCTCTCCCGGTCACAATATACTGACAACAGGCAAACCAGTAGTCACACTCCCTGTTTGCTGAGCGCTAAGCAGGAGCAGAAACTACCACTTTTATTGACCCTGGTGTGTCTCGGCCAGGGGACAGAACCCAGAGCCTTCCTCACAGGGGCGAACGCTCAATACAAGGTCAAAAGTGAAGCGGTGCCAAGGGAGGCATTAGGAAGGATAAAGTCAGTTAGGAAGAAGAGAAAAGATAAGATCATACATTTTGTCGCTTTTTACGATCAGTTACTTTTTTTCTTGCTATTAGTTACATATTTCGAGATACGCCATCTGACACACGACGTCAACAATTTAAAAATGTTCGGAATTAAGTTGGCATAACTTTTCAACTCACTGAAAAGAATAAAGACGTTGCCAAATATATGTTTACCTCGGGTAAAAGTTGTTGGTTGTTTTCTGTAGTTTTACAACGTGTAAACAGTATCCCGATAGCTCAACATAAGGGAGATGTTGCGATATTTCTAACACTGATACAAAAATTGCGTAGAAATGCGTTGTTGGGAGTTAAGGGGTTAAACAACCTGGCTCTGGAAATCTTCTATAGACAACAAACTTCTTTCTCCCGCAATTCACTGATTTGTCAACGGTTTCAGCCGTGGGGAATTTTTTTTTCAACCATAGGTAATGACAGATTGCGCGCGCTAACCTTTTGAACCTAAAGACAATTCAGTGACGTCATGACTTCATCAATATTGACGTGCAGACGATGAAACCATGTTCATGTAGCGGTGAAAATGCTTCTTTTCCGGCTATTATCTATTCTTTTTCTTTTGTATATGAGAACAAAATTACAACCCTCGGAGGAATTCCTGAATGTCCAGCCCTCGGCAAGCCTCGGGTTGGACGTTCATGAATTACCCCTCGGGTTGTGATTTTGTTATCACACCTTCTAGTAGGGAAATGTTCTATTAATCTTTCATGTTAAAGCAACTTGGAACTATCTGTGCCTCAGAAAATAACGCACTATTTATGTTATATCTCTGTCTGTTTACCGCCAACTTTATGAAAAAACTGTCAAATTAAGTGGAGTCATGTCTCGAATATCGAATTATGGTGTCTGAATACGCATTAATGCTATTCTCAATAACGCGTATACCCCAAACACAGCTCGATGATAGGGACAAGTGTGTTACAGACACGACACATTAGATAGGCCAGTTTAGGTAGAAACGACACACATTAGATAGGCCAGTTTAGGTAGAAACGACACATTAGATAGGTCAGAGTAGGTAGGCATTACTCATATGATCGCATTAGCACGTCACTGTTCCCTCTGCGTATGATTAAACTGGCTTTTATCTCTGATTCAGGCGTTAACATATCTGGTTATTTTCATTTCATTTCAACTAATTTTATTGAATCAATTAAAAGGATTGGGCAACAGGCTATGCCTATATAAGCCCTTTCCTAACAAGAAACTATAATCAAATTAAAGTATATACATGTTTAAGTTGATTAAACAACATCTTAATTAAACAAATTTGGTATGTAACAAAAGAATATTATAATTACTATTAATATGCCAAGTATTATACTCTTATGGATATATAAGTTTGGGAATAAATTTCAAATTGATATTTTTTTTACATAATATAATTGTACAAGGGAGTTGATTCATTAATAGACTGAATGATATTACAGTAGTAAGACTAGTAAGCCACTAAATTTTTTTTGAAGTTTTCTCAGTTTTAATAGGTACATAATCCAGTGATTTTGACTATGTCTGGGACTACAAAAGTCCATAGCTAATTATTGGCAAAAGCCCCTAACACAGGCAAATCCTAGATACGCACCCAATAAAACTGGAAAAAGAGAGTAATACTTAGTATCATCATGATCGTGATTTAACAAAAAGGATTCATATAATAAGAGGATTTTTTTTAATATAGAAGTTCTGATCGCCATCACTACCCACCATCGCCATACAGGAAGTTTATATACAATAATAAGAATATTTGGACATAATTTGGATATTTGGATATTTGGAAGATCCAAACAAAATGGGTGTACAGACACACCCGCACACACACAAATATATGTTTGGATATATAAATAAATCAGATAAGTCGTTTGGTATTCATTAAAAAAAATTGAAACACATTTGAATATATTTGCATTAACGTCATATGGGCATTGTAAACATCCATTTAGTGCTACAGTAAGGGAATTACGAAGTGGTTATTTTCATATAGTTTCAGGGTATCAATTAATATTTGCCTTTCATTAATAAAGAGTGCGCATTCGAACAAATAATGGAAAACAGTTTCTTGTGGGTGTCGGCACTCGCAATTTGGAAAATCTAATAAGTGATCATTGAATAAGTCATAATTAAGATTACTAGCATTATTTCTAAGTTGGCAGAGTATGATGTTTAATTTTCTGGGTCCATAATTTTGAAAAGTGATAGTTACTTTACATACCTTTTTGTTCTGTTTATTCATTAGGTGTTTGAATTGTGAAAGAGTTGGTGCATCAATAAGTGAAGTGTCTAATTTATTGTAATCACTTAATATAGATGGGAAATAACTGCTAGAATAACTTTCAGTTCTGCAAAGAGGCGGATTAAATATTCTGTTTTCTCTCAATTGATATCTATTATTTATATTGTCATTTATGTATGGATTTATAATATCTTTTAGGTATGGTGGTGAATCAGAGTTTAAAATTTTATACATAAGGTTTCCCACTGTAATTCATTATAAATTTTTGAATGCGAAGTACCTCTACGTAGACCAGTAATTATTCGTGCTGCATCTAAATGTATCGATTCTTAAAGTGATTTTTCAAATTCTGCACAATTATCCCAGACTTCACTAGCATATTCAAGAAATGGCCTTATATAAGTTGTATTTTCTATCAACTGAGTTTTTAAGATTTCGCATGATGTTGATTCTTTTGTATGTTTTATTATAAATATGTTGTATATGTTCTGACCACTTTCCATATTCACTGAAGGTTAGACCTTTTATTCGATAATGGTTCATTTAGAAAGTGGATTATTAATTTCTTTTTTACGACTAAAAATTATAGTTTCAGTTTTAGACGCATTAAATTTCAAATCCCACTTATTAGCCCAATTACTAACGTTTTGTAAATCATGTGAAAGTTTTTTCTGCTGCTTGAATTGGATTATATCTTTAATCACATATATTAATGTGTCATCAGCAAAGAGTTTGATGTTGTCATCAGCATAAGAGTTTGATGTTGTTATCAACTTGGTCTGTTATACCCTATCAAAAGCCTTGCTTATCATCTGTTAATGTCATTTGTCGCTCTGGGTCTACGCTAGTCCGTTATCCCTACCTATATAATTAGGCTTTTTTTGTAAAACAAAAGTCTAATACATACTGTATATAGGCAGGTTTAGCGGACTAGGTCTATGTCATTCGAATATCTGCGTTTACTTTTATAATACAATAAGGTAGATATAACATATGTCGGTTAAAGTGTTAAAGGTTAAAGGTGAAAGGATAAACCAGCATGTTTCAATATGTATTTTCCTTTATGGGATTAATGCCATTTCCCTATATTTGACTGTATAATTTGTAAGCGGTATGATGACTCGAAGCAGAAAGCAGAACCAGTGGTTATTCTCAACTATGGTAAATAAAGGGCGGCCTCCGCTATAATCAATGTCCTACGTGTAATGACTACTTATATCTTTTGGGAGACTGTGGCATGTTTGGGTTGTGTCTCCTTACGCTAGTGTTGATTTAACAACTTTATGATTGAAACTCTGTGAACTGAAAACAGAAATAACAGTATCTAATGACCTCCTCAATTTAGACTTGAGTCCCTTGAAACTTGATTGCACATAAATCGCTGAGTCACACTCATAGGTGTCGACATGTTCAATGAGAAGTTAAAAAACTGTGTTTTCTTCTGTCTATCATTGGCTAGGTGATGGGATGCCGTATATCGTGAGTTCGGGGCCCAGATATGGCACGAGTCAATTAATTGTCATGATTTGTTAAATTGTGTTTATTTGATATTTAATAATTACTAAACACAATGTATCATATACACTATGTGTTGTTGATCCAAATATTTAATTTGACAATTTCCACAGTGATCATGTCAGTATATCGAACCGAATATCACTTCGTCATAGAAACGTCCTTTTTGGGGATGTGGATGTGGCGCGGTGGTAGAAGGCGCAGGTATGTCTGGCTAGGCGCAGGTATGTCTGGCTAGGCGATTGGGTGCCGACATTTGCTGTGTGTATAAGGTTAAGTCAGTAGATTAACCAACAAACCCTGTACTTGTACAGTCGTCATTACTTTCAAGTATGTAACTTTTGGGAAAATCCAAAAAAAGGATGAATCGCCGTGTCTCTATAACACGAAGCAGCGATCAAACTATATATGTGGTTGTTTGATTATACTTAATGCCCTATTAACAAGTAACGTCATTAAGTTCGGCCTACCTTGTATGCAATATATTGCGTATAATTACTACTTCTCTGTTTTGGGAGACTGTACAACCAACTAAACATTTTTCCTTTTTATAGCAATTATGCCATGGCGATGGTGTGTTTCTTTCCTCGAATGGAGCTTTTTTCTTTTATAATCACGGATGATGAAGTATCGATGGCCATTACTACTGTAACAATGAATATGTGTCTACGTCTTTTTGGAAGATAAATGTAAAGTGTAAACCTGTATTTAACTGTTGTTTAATTTCCACTATCGCAACACACGTTTACAGCTTCATTGGTTGTCTCTTTTCGTTCCATATTTTTGTTGTTGTTACCGTGTACAGCTGGCAGTCATTCTATAAACTGAGTGATACATATCAATGGAGATATTTATTCGTTTGTATTCAACTTCAAACAGAAGGTAATGCATTGAGATATAATGATGTCTTCCTCTGTTTCAGACGTACATTCACGCTCCGTTATGATCAAAGATAAGACCGACAAATCTGGCCAAACCACCATGAATCCTCCTGGTGACCTTGAAGTCATGACACATAGGTGTACGTCATTGATGGAGCCTGAGGACATGCAGAGTATGAACCACAGTCACCTGGAGTTTATTGTCAAGGAATTTCGGGACGCAGATCGCTGGTTTGATGTTACAACAGAAACGTATTTGATTATAGCATACACGATCGTCATAGTGGCTGGAATACTAGGAAACTCCCTCGTGTGTCAAGTTGTTTTCAAACATCAGTATTTACGTAAACCTCGTCATATCCTCATTGTGAACCTCTCAATCTGTGATATCCTCATGTGTACATTCTGCATGCCGTTTTCATTAATCAAGCTCACTTTGAAAAACTGGCATCTTGGAGAATTCTTGTGTCGTGCTGTTCCAAGTCTTCAAAATATTGATGTGCTGGTGTCTACTTTTACGATTGTTGCAATTGCTTTCGACAGATACCGCGCCATTGTTAATGTGACTAGAGAGGAGGATTACCGTAATATACTAAAGTATATGGTGGTGCTGATCTGGGTGATAGCTATACTGTGCTGTATACCGATGTTAGTCTTCCACGAAGTCGAGGTACCGTGCGTAATGGAGTATGGAATTTATCAGATTTGTACAGAAAGGTGGCCTTCGCAGACATATAAAAGTGTATATACCATAGCGTTGACATTTGTGCAGTATGTCATGCCACTCACAGTCGTTATAACGTTGCATACAAGAATATGTTATGTTCTGCGCATGCGCATTCGTAGTGACCCAATAACCGAAACGGAAATAAAAAGAGTTTTACGTGATATCAAACGAAATAAAAAGAATATGATGCTTCTGTCAGCAGTCGCTGTGTCGTTTGCTCTAACCTGGCTCCCTTGGACTATCCTAAACTTGACAGCTGATTTCGACTATCGTTTTTTCATTGACAAAAATTTCAATCTTATGTACGCAATTTGTTTACTGGTAGCTATGACATCCTCTTGCATTAACCCGATCATGTACGGATGGTTCAACAGTAACTTTCGTAAAGCATTCATCAACGCTATCTTGTTTTGGAAAAGGGAGGCTAGCGATTCTTTGGAACTCATAACAATCAAATCGGACTCTAGGGAGAGACGAGGATATGGCGGAAATGACACTGGTTCAAATAGCTGACTTATCACATTGTCCTTAGCCTTGCGTTGTTCTACATTATGATATGATTTACAAGCTAATTAAGTGCATATTCGAAATTGCGTGTTTGTACTTTCACTTTAAATAACATTCAAATCCTCATTCACTTATGTTGACAGATAAAGATTTTAAATATATTCTTGTACAAATTTTACCTTTACCCTTTGATCCCTGTTTGAAATAAAGACACATCTATCAGCATTAATCAACCTCTTCGGTTTTACATTTACCAAAAGGGTACAGTTACAAGGTTTTGCATATAGTTTCAGTTGATTTCATATAGATATGATTTATAGTTATCTAGTTTGGTTTGTTAGACTTAACGTCGTATTACAGTCAATATAAGGACAGTCGTCCTTGTGTGTGGTGTGTTGCCGGTGTGAATGGCCGTATATTTTACCGCCGGAGACACTAAATAGGACACCTCACATGGTCACATTATTACGACAACGAGCAAACACTCCTTCCACTACTAATCAAATGTTCTTTGTAAACACATTCAAACGTATCAGCAGTATATAACACCATACTGTATAACCACAGTTATACGTGGGACATTAAGATTCGCTTTATTTGTGGTCAAATTAATTTTCGCAACAGTAAGAAAAAAGCCCATGTCTATAATACTTTGCATGAAGCTCATTATATTATCGAGAGGTTCAAACACTCTTGTGGTTTGAATCTTTATCCAACAGATACTCGATGATATTACTCTAAATTCCAAACGTTCAAGTGACATAGTCATTTGATTTTTTTTTTACTTGACTGATGTTTTATAATATACGTTATGATAATATAATGATCGTTGCCATCCATCGCAGGTAAATGTTTTAATCCATGTCAATTTTCAGCAATATTCTTTTAGCATTTTTTTCAACGTTTTGGTTTGAAATATATTCTTGGGTGGTATTCAAATAATAAACTCTTACTTTCCGCTTCCAGTATAATCAGCTGACCCAAAACAATCTTCTCAAATGAGGGTTGAGGGGCAAACACAAGTCCGTTATTTCTATCGAATTCATCTTTTTTCACATTAAATACTTATTAGTTACTAAAACATTTGGCTGTGGTCTGTATTGCCTTGCCTTCAGTCATATTACTTTAAAAAATGACATTGAAGTATAAAGATTTCTTCCGACGAATTAGTATCAAATGGAAAGGACAAGTATAGGCCTAGCCTGTTGTCTTATTCAATTACATACCTACCATTTAGAATGATTTATTCACAAAGCAATAATTTGAAATGAAATTAGTATCAAATAGGGCAACGAGAAATTACCCTGTGGAATTCAACAACTATACATTATTCTTCCCTATGTATTCCCTTTTGTTTGTTTGACATTCACCACTAGGTACTGATAATTCTGTACTGTGACAGAGTATCTTTTGGTCAACAACTGTCAGTAAGGTGGCATCCTGGTTTTCGTTAATGTGTTTTCGGATTGGTCTGTCAATTCGCATTATTCTAGAAGGGTCAAAATAACGACTGAATATGGCATTAATCACCTTAGATATTGTTTTTGGGCTAGAGATACAAATCACTTTGCAGGCATGGTGGATTGGAAACTTGATGGAATGTGAAAGAGGAAACTGTTGTTTAGGAATGTAATGGTATTGGACTGGCAATCTAGGGCGACCATGGTGAACGGTATTGGACTGACAATCTGGGGCGACCATGGTGGACGTCATTTGACTAGCAATCTAGGGTAACCATGGTGAATGGTATTGGGCTGGCAATCTAGGGCAACCATGGTAAACGGTATTGGACTGACAATCTGGGGCGACCATGGTGGACGTCATTTGACTAGCAATCTAGGGCAACCATGGTGAATGGTATTGAGCTGGCAATCTAGGGCGACCATGGCGAACGGTATTGGACTGACAATCTGGGGCGACCATGGTGGACGTCATTTGACTAGCAATCTAGGGCAACCATGGTGAATGGTATTGGACTGGCAATCTGGGGTGACCATGGTGAACGGCTTTGGACTGACAATCTAGGACGACCAAAGTGAACGGCATTGGACTGGCACACTGGGATGACCATGTAGAACGGTATTAGACTGACAATCTGGCGCGGTCATGGTGAACGGTATCGGACTGGAAATCTCGGGTGACCGTGGGGGCCATGGTCAATCGGTAAAGGATTTAGCTTGTTGAAGCAGGTCCCGTGTTCGAACCGCTATAATTTATCCTCTCCTGCTACAAATTTGGCCAATTTTGCCAACCACCATTTTAATTATTAGTAGTAGTCTTGACACAGTATATGCGGACTTGTGAGTTTTTGTGTCTTCGGGAGTTTAAGACGAAGAGGGCGCACTCGCGGGACTTGAATGGAGGATCACCAATGACCAATGCATCGGTATCTCAATCACTCAATAATAACAACTCAAAAATATATTTTGTCTCTTCTGTTACAAGAATAAAAGGAAGTTAACGGACATCCAAACATGCGACTAGAAATTACAAATGGTGTACATATTATTTTCTTCTAAACGTGTTTTTAAGATTGAACAGTATGGTTAATGTAATGATATTGTTAAACAACCAGTGAATTTTTATATATTTTATATGTTGAATACGTTAAAATATTACATGTAGCTCGAATCAACCACTATTTCGTAACTTGCAGTCAAGCATGAAGATCAGTGACCTTCAATTATCAGATGTAGGAACTGTAGAAAAAATATTTGTCTTAGAAATTCCACTTGGGGGAATAGATTTGATAGGAAATCGTATGTGCTGGACCTGCTGGTTAGGGAGTTGCAGAGCTTCAGAGTTTAACATGTGGACTAGAAAATACATGTGAATGAAAATGACCATTCAAAGGTTTATTTTTGTCAAGGTAAGTTTAAGACATGTGCAATTTGATGTAAATTTGTGTAAAGCTAGTGCACAGAATTCAACACTGTATGCACATAAACAAAACATAAGATACATGAAGTAGATTTTCATAAAAATAAAAAAGAAAAAAATATGTGTGAGATGACCTATGAGATTTGCGTTCATGCAGGATTAAACATTTAACCTTGACTGTAAACATTGACATTGTCGTCCATGTGACATCACTTGTTTCTGTGGTTTGTATGGAACGTCGTCAGAAGTAAACACATTGCAACAACTGTCTACAAATACACACCAAATGCAAGGAATTCGCACGTACAAAAGACCATCCAGGTATGGACAAAACTAACAACAGGATACTATGATGAACGTTTATAACAATCCCGTCTAGACGGTGTTACGGTAAAAAGAAGTAGAGTTGACTCCCTTTGGAGGTCCCTGAGTACTTTCTGTCGTACATTACAAATCTTGGTAAAAGAAGTTGGGTACGAACAGAGTTTTGCCGTTCCCTGTTTCGGTTCTGTCACGCGGTTTATGACAGGTTCCTATTCGGACATCTGTGATATTATTTATTTGATTTAATCTACTCGAACATACTTAATATTCTTAATCAGTATTTATAGAAAATTCTATCTTTGGATTATCCTTTTTCATAGACTACATTAGAGCTATTTCCCCAAACACTAGCTGTAGCGCTATGAAAGTTCTATTCTAAGCACTTTTTATGTAGTACCAAGAGGGCTGCTGGTGAGTTTTGTCTGATAACCTGCTTGTTATAATTAGCATTTGAAACTTATACAATAGATACATAAGCAACCACCCTTCCTATTATATAAGTTCGATACTGTTGTATTTTCCTTTAATTTGTTTAACAGTATGGTGATTGTTTTCCGGGGCGTTCAGAGTATTGCATTATTTCCATTTGATCAGACAAGATTGGTTGAATCTTCTACTCGACTCATCACCTTCGTTTTCGTGGTTTTAATGTCGTCTGCTAAATCAATTTCAATGAGATTACGGCACAGCTTTATTTAAAAGTGGATTATGTGAACTCTTCCATAGGAGTGACGGTGCACAGCAAAACGTTTGGTAACGTGATGCTACCCAAATTGGAAGTTTGTACACTTTTAAAATATATGTAGCAAAAGTTTCAGTTTAAAATCTAAACTGACAATAACTGTCCTGAACAAAAGTTAGGTGCTGAATAGTAAATGTGACATTTTTTACATGTCATATCCTTCATATATTCTTTCCTGTTATTATCTCAATCACTAGTGGAACATGACATTGATGAAATTGTGAAAAAATGGGAAATAACATCGTGCGACAACCCTAAAAATACCGTATATTTTAAAATAATGAAAACAATGAAAACAATTGCTAGATAGAATATTTTTGCCAGATATGTGACTTAGATAAACTAATAAATGTTTGAACTTTTCTGAAATGATTTCAAACATTTGTGGTAGACTAAACAATTTATATAGTCGTGTAAACTTTTATAAAGAGGTCCTCAGCCACGGAAAACGGCCAGGCCTCGTGATCTCGGCTTTCCTAAGTATCCCACCAATATAAACATTGTATTGTAAATGTATTCTCTATATATCATTGTATTGAGTAAATGGACTGTGGTGTTTGTCAGTATATTGGTGTGGGCCTTATCGTGTAGTTGAATGACTAAAAGTAACCTCGTTACGTCGATATCTACGGGTTCCACTTCTGTGGGATGGGCAGATGTAAATGTGTGTATAAGGAGTGTCGCATTCTATCGTAGTACGAGTTGTAATTCCCCGAGGAATACTGTACCTGTCATAAGTCTGGTATTATTATTGATGAGATCCACACGCACCGGTAATTTCAAGAAAATTTTGCTTACTATAACTTTGAAGAAAAATAACATCAGTCAAAAACCTATGACATGACTGGTATGATTACAGTAATTGAAACTACACCCCTAATCCGCCAGAGCAATTGTTCCAACATTTTCAAAATAAATATTTTTTGTTTAGGTCAGGTAAATATGATAGTCAAAAAATATAATGATAAATACTTAAATTATATTGAATAAAGAAATGTCAGAATCCTCCTGTTCAAGCTTGGAATGATGAGCTCATGGACATTTCGTTTCAGATTTAATAAATTTTGGTGCAATGTAATTTCAATATCAACCCCAGATGATCTACTATGTCATCCATTATTATCTAAATGATACAAATCACTTTTATTACTAGGTGTTTTTCATGTGAAATATAGTTAATTTACACTTTGTTAATTGCTATACCGTGATAGTTTTATTGTGGTGACAGAACGTGTACAGCTAACGTGATAGTTATGTTGTGGTGACAGAACGTGTACAGCTAACGTGATAGTTATGTTGTGGTGACAGAACGTGTACAGCTAACGTGATAGTTATGTTGTGGTGACAGAACGTGTACAGCTAACGTGATAGTTATGTTGTGGTGACAGAACGTGTACAGCTAACGTGATAGTTTTTTTTGTGGTGACAGAACGTGTACAGCTAACGTGATAGTTATGTTGTGGTGACAGAACGTGTACAGCTAACGTGATAGTTTTATTGTAGTGACAGAACGTGTACAGCTAATGTATTATGACAATGATAGTAGTTTGTGTGACAGAACGTGTACAGCTAACGTGATAGTTATGTTGTGTGACAGAACGTGTACAGCTAACGTGATAGTTATGTTGTGGTGACAGAACGTGTACAGCTAACGTGATAGTTATGTTGTGTGACAGAACGTGTACAGCTAACGTGATAGTTATGTTGTGGTGACAGAACGTGTACAGCTAACGTGATAGTTATGTTTGTGGTGACAGAACGTGTACAGCTAACGTGATAGTTATGTTGTGGTGACAGAACGTGTACAGCTAACGTGATAGTTTTATTGTGGTGACAGAACGTGTACAGCTAACGTGATAGTTATGTTGTGGTGACAGAACGTGTACAGCTAACGTGATAGTTATGTTGTGGTGACAGAACGTGTACAGCTAACGTGATAGTTATGTTGTGGTGACAGAACGTGTACAGCTAACGTGATAGTTATTTGTGGTGACAGAACGTGTACAGCTAACGTGATAGTTATGTTGTGGTGACAGAACGTGTACAGCTAACGTGATAGTTATGTTGTGGTGACAGAACGTGTACAGCTAACGTGATAGTTATGTTGTGGTGACAGAACGTGTACAGCTAACGTGATAGTTTTGTTGGTGACAGAACGTGTACAGCTAACGTGATAGTTATATGTGTGTGTGACGTGATAGTACGTGTACTACAGCTAACGTGATAGTTATGTTGTAGTGACAGAACGTGTACAGCTAACGTGATAGTTATGTTGTAGTGACAGAACGTGTACAGCTAACGTGATAGTTATGTTGTTGTGTGTAGTGATAGACAGAACGTGTACAGCTAACGTGATAGTTATGTTGTGGTGACAGAACGTGTACAGCTAACGTGATAGTTATTTGTGGTGACAGAACGTGTACAGCTAACGTGATAGTTATGTTGTGGTGACAGAACGTGTACAGCTAACGTGATAGTTATGTTGTGGTGACAGAACGTGTACAGCTAACGTGATAGTTATGTTGTGGTGACAGAACGTGTACAGCTAACGTGATAGTTATGTTGTGGTGACAGAACGTGTACAGCTAACGTGATAGTTATGTTGTGGTGACAGAACGTGTACAGCTAACGTGATAGTTATGTTGTGGTGACAGAACGTGTACAGCTAACGTGATAGTTATGTTGTGGTGACAGAACGTGTACAGCTAACGTGATAGTTATGTTTTAGTGACAGAACGTGTACAGCTCACTTGATTATTATGTTGTGGTGACAGAACGTGTACAGCTAACGTGATAGTTATGTTGTGGTGACAGAACGTGTACAGCTAACGTGATAGTTATGTTGTGGTGACAGAACGTGTACAGCTAACGTGATAGTTATGTTGTGGTGACAGAACGTGTACAGCTAACGTGATAGTTATGTTGTGGTGACAGAACGTGTACAGCTAACGTGATAGTTATGTTGTGGTGACAGAACGTGTACAGCTAACGTGATAGTTATGTTGTGGTGACAGAACGTGTACAGCTAACGTGATAGTTATGTTGTGTGACAGAACGTGTACAGCTAACGTGATAGTTATGTTGTGGTGACAGAACGTGTACAGCTAACGTGATAGTTAGTTGTGGTGACAGAACGTGTACAGCTAACGTGATAGTTATGTTGTGGTGACAGAACGTGTACAGCTAACGTGATAGTTATGTTGTGGTGACAGAACGTGTACAGCTAACGTGATAGTTATGTTGTGGTGACAGAACGTGTACAGCTAACGTGATAGTTATGTTGTGGTGACAGAACGTGTACAGCTAACGTGATAGTTATGTTGTGGTGACAGAACGTGTACAGCTAACGTGATAGTTATGTTGTGGTGACAGAACGTGTACAGCTAACGTGATAGTTATGTTGTGGTGACAGAACGTGTACAGCTAACGTGATAGTTATGTTGGGTGACAGAACGTGTACAGCTAACGTGATAGTTATGTTGTGGTGACAGAACGTGTACAGCTAACGTGATAGTTATGTTGTGGTGACAGAACGTGTACAGCTAACGTGATAGTTATGTTGTGGTGACAGAACGTGTACAGCTAACGTGATAGTTATGTTGTGGTGACAGAACGTGTACAGCTAACGTGATAGTTATGTTGTGGTGACAGAACGTGTACAGCTAACGTGATAGTTATGTTGTGGTGACAGAACGTGTACAGCTAACGTGATAGTTATGTTGTGGTGACAGAACGTGTACAGCTAACGTGATAGTTATTTTGTTGGGTGACAGAACGTGTACAGCTAACGTGATAGTTATGTTGTGGTGACAGAACGTGTACAGCTAACGTGATAGTTATGTTGTGGTGACAGAACGTGTACAGCTAACGTGATAGTTATGTTGTGGTGACAGAACGTGTACAGCTAACGTGATAGTTATGTTGTGGTGACAGAACGTGTACAGCTAACGTGATAGTTATGTTGGTGACAGAACGTGTACAGCTAACGTGATAGTTATGTTGTGGTGACAGAACGTGTACAGCTAACGTGATAGTTATATTGTGGTGACAGAACGTGTACAGCTAACGTGATAGTTATGTTGTGGTGACAGAACGTGTACAGCTAACGTGATAGTTATGTTGTGGTGACAGAACGTGTACAGCTAACGTGATAGTTATGTTGTGGTGACAGAACGTGTACAGCTAACGTGATAGTTATGTTGTGGTGACAGAACGTGTACAGCTAACGTGATAGTTATGTTGTGGTGACAGAACGTGTACAGCTAACGTGATAGTTAATTGTGGTGACAGAACGTGTACAGCTAACGTGATAGTTATATTGTGGTGACAGAACGTGTACAGCTAACGTGATAGTTATGTTGTGGTGACAGAACGTGTACAGCTAACGTGATAGTTATGTTGTGGTGACAGAACGTGTACAGCTAACGTGATAGTTATGTTGTGGTGACAGAACGTGTACAGCTAACGTGATAGTTATGTTGTGGTGACAGAACGTGTACAGCTAACGTGATAGTTATTTGTGGTGACAGAACGTGTACAGCTAACGTGATAGTTATGTTGTGGTGACAGAACGTGTACAGCTAAAGTGATAGTTTTTGTGGTGACAGAACGTGTACAGCTAACGTGATAGTTATGTTGTGGTGACAGAACGTGTACAGCTAACGTGATAGTTATGTTGTGGTGACAGAACGTGTACAGCTAACGTGATAGTTATGTTGTGGTGACAGAACGTGTACAGCTAACGTGATAGTTATGTTGTGGTGACAGAACGTGTACAGCTAACGTGATAGTTATGTTGTGGTGACAGAACGTGTACAGCTAACGTGATAGTTATGTTGTGGTGACAGAACGTGTACAGCTAACGTGATAGTTTATGTTGTGGTGACAGAACGTGTACAGCTAACGTGATAGTTATGTTGTGGTGACAGAACGTGTACAGCTAACGTGATAGTTATGTTGTGGTGACAGAACGTGTACAGCTAACGTGATAGTT
Source organism: Argopecten irradians (assembly GCF_041381155.1). NCBI lineage: Eukaryota > Metazoa > Mollusca > Bivalvia > Pectinida > Pectinidae > Argopecten > Argopecten irradians. Next base: position 15,999,098 of record NC_091144.1, read on the forward strand.
ATGTTGTGGTGACAGAACGTGTACAGCTAACGTGATAGTTATAGTTGTGGTGACAGAACGTGTACAGCTAACGTGATAGTTATGTTGTGGTGACAGAACGTGTACAGCTAACGTGATAGTTTTATTGTGGTGACAGAACGTGTACAGCTAACGTGATAGTTATGTTGTGGTGACAGAACGTGTACAGCTAACGTGATAGTTATGTTGTGGTGACAGAACGTGTACAGCTAACGTGATAGTTATGTTGTGGTGACAGAACGTGTACAGCTAACGTGATAGTTTTATTGTGGTGACAGAACGTGTACAGCTAACGTGATAGTTATGTTGTGGTGACAGAACGTGTACAGCTAACGTGATAGTTATGTTGTGGTGACAGAACGTGTACAGCTAACGTGATAGTTATGTTGTGGTGACAGAACGTGTACAGCTAACGTGATAGTTATGTTGTGGTGACAGAAACGTGTACAGCTAACGTGATAGTTATGTTGTGGTGACAGAACGTGTACAGCTAACGTGATAGTTATGTTGTGGTGACAGAACGTGTACAGCTAACGTGATAGTTTGTTGTGGTGACAGAACGTGTACAGCTAACGTGATAGTTTATGTTGTGGTGACAGAACGTGTACAGCTAACGTGATAGTTAGTTTTGTGGTGACAGAACGTGTACAGCTAACGTGATAGTTATGTTGTGGTGACAGAACGTGTACAGCTAACGTGATAGTTATGTTGTGGTGACAGAACGTGTACAGCTAACGTGATAGTTATGTTGTGGTGACAGAACGTGTACAGCTAACGTGATAGTTATGTTGTGGTGACAGAACGTGTACAGCTAACGTGATAGTTATGTTGTGGTGACAGAACGTGTACAGCTAACGTGATAGTTATGTTGTGGTGACAGAACGTGTACAGCTAACGTGATAGTTATGTTGTGGTGACAGAACGTGTACAGCTAACGTGATAGTTATGTTGTGGTGACAGAACGTGTACAGCTAACGTGATAGTTATGTTGTGGTGACAGAACGTGTACAGCTAACGTGATAGTTATGTTGTGGTGACAGAACGTGTACAGCTAACGTGATAGTTATGTTGTTGTGGTGACAGAACGTGTACAGCTAACGTGATAGTTATGTTGTGGTGACAGAACGTGTACAGCTAACGTGATAGTTTTGTTGTGGTGACAGAACGTGTACAGCTAACGTGATAGTTATGTTGTGGTGACAGAACGTGTACAGCTAACGTGATAGTTATGTTGTGGTGACAGAACGTGTACAGCTAACGTGATAGTTATGTTGTGGTGACAGAACGTGTACAGCTAACGTGATAGTTATGTTGTGGTGACAGAACGTGTACAGCTAACGTGATAGTTATGTTGTGGTGACAGAACGTGTACAGCTAACGTGATAGTTATGTTGTGGTGACAGAACGTGTACAGCTAACGTGATAGTTATGTTGTGGTGACAGAACGTGTACAGCTAACGTGATAGTTATGTTGTGGTGACAGAACGTGTACAGCTAACGTGATAGTTATGTTGTGGTGACAGAACGTGTACAGCTAACGTGATAGTTATGTTGTGGTGACAGAAGTGTACAGCTAACGTGATAGTTATGTTGTGGTGACAGAACGTGTACAGCTAACGTGATAGTTATGTTGTGGTGACAGAACGTGTACAGCTAACGTGATAGTTATGTTGTGGTGACAGAACGTGTACAGCTAACGTGATAGTTATGTTGTGGTGACAGAACGTGTACAGCTAACGTGATAGTTATATTGTGGTGACAGAACGTGTACAGCTAACGTGATAGTTATATTGTGGTGACAGAACGTGTACAGCTAACGTGATAGTTATGTTGTGGTGACAGAACGTGTACAGCTAACGTGATAGTTATGTTGTGGTGACAGAACGTGTACAGCTAACGTGATAGTTATGTTGTGGTGACAGAACGTGTACAGCTAACGTGATAGTTATGTTGTGGTGACAGAACGTGTACAGCTAACGTGATAGTTATGTTGTGGTGACAGAACGTGTACAGCTAACGTGATAGTTTTATTGTAGTGACAGAACGTGTACAGCTAACGTGATAGTTATGTTGTGGTGACAGAACGTGTACAGCTAACGTGATAGTTATGTTGTGGTGACAGAACGTGTACAGCTAACGTGATATTTATGTTGTGGTGACAGAACGTGTACAGCTAACGTGATAGTTATGTTGTGGTGACAGAACGTGTACAGCTAACGTGATAGTTATGTTGTGTGACAGAACGTGTACAGCTAACGTGATAGTTATTTGTGTGACAGAACGTGTACAGCTAACGTGATAGTTATGTTGTGGTGACAGAACGTGTACAGCTAACGTGATAGTTATGTTGTGGTGACAGAACGTGTACAGCTAACGTGATAGTTATGTTGTGGTGACAGAACGTGTACAGCTAACGTGATAGTTATGTTGTGGTGACAGAACGTGTACAGCTAACGTGATAGTTATGTTGTGGTGACAGAACGTGTACAGCTAACGTGATAGTTATGTTGTGGTGACAGAACGTGTACAGCTAACGTGATAGTTATGTTGTAGTGACAGAACGTGTACAGCTAACGTGATAGTTATGTTGTGGTGACAGAACGTGTACAGCTAACGTGATAGTTTTATTGTGGTGACAGAACGTGTACAGCTAACGTGATAGTTATGTTGTGGTGACAGAACGTGTACAGCTAACGTGATTTTGTTGTGGTGACAGAACGTGTACAGCTAACGTGATAGTTAGTTGTGTGACAGAACGTGTACAGCTAACGTGATAGTTTTGTTGTGGTGACAGAACGTGTACAGCTAACGTGATAGTTATGTTGTAGTGACAGAACGTGTACAGCTAACGTGATAGTTTTGTTGTGGTGACAGAACGTGTACAGCTAACGTGATAGTTATGTTGTGGTGACAGAACGTGTACAGCTAACGTGATAGTTATGTTGTGGTGACAGAACGTGTACAGCTAACGTGATAGTTTTGTTGTGGTGACAGAACGTGTACAGCTAACGTGATAGTTATGTTGTGGTGACAGAACGTGTACAGCTAACGTGATAGTGTAGTAGTGTACGTAATAGTGGTGACAGAACGTGTACAGCTAACGTGATAGTTATGTTGTGGTGACAGAACGTGTACAGCTAACGTGATAGTTATATTTGTGGTGACAGAACGTGTACAGCTAACGTGATAGTTATGTTGTGGTGACAGAACGTGTACAGCTAACGTGATAGTTATGTTGTAGTGACAGAACGTGTACAGCTAACGTGATAGTTATGTTGTGGTGACAGAACGTGTACAGCTAACGTGATAGTTATGTTGTGGTGACAGAACGTGTACAGCTAACGTGATAGTTATGTTGTTATGTTGTAGTGACAGAACGTGTACAGCTAACGTGATAGTTATGTTGTGGTGACAGAACGTGTACAGCTAACGTGATAGTTATGTTGTAGTGACAGAACGTGTACAGCTAACGTGATAGTTATGTTGTGGTGACAGAACGTGTACAGCTAACGTGATAGTTATGTTGTAGTGACAGAACGTGTACAGCTAACGTGATAGTTATGTTGTAGTGACAGAACGTGTACAGCTAACGTGATAGTTATGTTGTGGTGACAGAACGTGTACAGCTAACGTGATAGTTATGTTGTGGTGACAGAACGTGTACAGCTAACGTGATAGTTATGTTGTGGTGACAGAACGTGTACAGCTAACGTGATAGTTTTTTTTGTGGTGACAGAACGTGTACAGCTAACGTGATAGTTATGTTGTGGTGACAGAACGTGTACAGCTAACGTGATAGTTTGTTGTGGTGACAGAACGTGTACAGCTAACGTGATAGTTATGTTTGTGTGACAGAACGTGTACAGCTAACGTGATAGTTATGTTGTGTGACAGAACGTGTACAGCTAACGTGATAGTTTGTTGTGGTGACAGAACGTGTACAGCTAACGTGATAGTTATGTTGTGGTGACAGAACGTGTACAGCTAACGTGATAGTTATGTTGTGGTGACAGAACGTGTACAGCTAACGTGATAGTTATGTTGTGTGACACAGAACGTGTACAGCTAACGTGATAGTTATGTTGTGGTGACAGAACGTGTACAGCTAACGTGATAGTTATGTTGTGGTGACAGAACGTGTACAGCTAACGTGATAGTTTGTTATGTGTGACAGAACGTGTACAGCTAACGTGATAGTTTTTGTTGTGGTGACAGAACGTGTACAGCTAACGTGATAGTTATGTTGTAGTGACAGAACGTGTACAGCTAACGTGATAGTTATGTTGTGGTGACAGAACGTGTACAGCTAACGTGATAGTTATGTTGTGTAGTGACAGAACGTGTACAGCTAACGTGATAGTTTATGTTGTGGTGACAGAACGTGTACAGCTAACGTGATAGTTATGTTGTAGTGACAGAACGTGTACAGCTAACGTGATAGTTATGTTGTGGTGACAGAACGTGTACAGCTAACGTGATAGTTAGGTTGTGGTGACAGAACGTGTACAGCTAACGTGATAGTTATGTTGTAGTGACAGAACGTGTACAGCTAACGTGATAGTTATGTTGTGGTGACAGAACGTGTACAGCTAACGTGATAGTTATGTTGTGGTGACAGAACGTGTACAGCTAACGTGATAGTTATGTTGTGGTGACAGAACGTGTACAGCTAACGTGATAGTTATGTTGTGGTGACAGAACGTGTACAGCTAACGTGATAGTTATGTTGTGGTGACAGAACGTGTACAGCTAACGTGATAGTTATGTTGTGGTGACAGAACGTGTACAGCTAACGTGATAGTTATGTTGTAGTGACAGAACGTGTACAGCTAACGTGATAGTTTTATTGTGGTGACAGAACGTGTACAGCTAACGTGATAGTTATGTTGTGGTGACAGAACGTGTACAGCTAACGTGATAGTTATGTTGTGGTGACAGAAGAACGTGTACAGCTAACGTGATAGTTGTTGGTGACAGAACGTGTACAGCTAACGTGATAGTTTATTTGTGGTGACAGAACGTGTACAGCTAACGTGATAGTTATGTTGTGGTGACAGAACGTGTACAGCTAACGTGATAGTTATGTTGTGGTGACAGAACGTGTACAGCTAACGTGATAGTTATGTTGTGGTGACAGACCGTACGTGTACAACTAACGTGATAGTTATGTTGTGGGGACAGAACGTGTACAGCTAACGTGATAGTTATGTTGTAGTGACAGAACGTGTACAGCTAACGTGATAGTTATTGTGTGACAGAACGTGTACAGCTAACGTGATAGTTATGTTGTGGTGACAGAACGTGTACAGCTAACGTGATAGTTATGTTGTGGTGACAGAACGTGTACAGCTAACGTGATAGTTTTATTGTGGTGACAGAACGTGTACAGCTAACGTGATAGTTATGTTGTGGTGACAGAACGTGTACAGCTAACGTGATAGTTATGTTGTGGTGACAGAACGTGTACAGCTAACGTGATAGTTATGTTGTGGTGACAGAACGTGTACAGCTAACGTGATAGTTATGTTGTGGTGACAGAACGTGTACAGCTAACGTGATAGTTATGTTGTGGTGACAGAACGTGTACAGCTAACGTGATAGTTATGTTGTGGTGACAGAACGTGTACAGCTAACGTGATAGTTATGTTGTGGTGACAGAACGTGTACAGCTAACGTGATAGTTATGTTGTGGTGACAGAACGTGTACAGCTAACGTGATAGTTATGTTGTGGTGACAGAACGTGTACAGCTAACGTGATAGTTATGTTGTGGTGACAGAACGTGTACAGCTAACGTGATAGTTATGTTGTGGTGACAGAACGTGTACAGCTAACGTGATAGTTATATTGTGGTGACAGAACGTGTACAGCTAACGTGATAGTTATATTGTGGTGACAGAGAACGTGTACAGCTAACGTGATAGTTATGTTGTGGTGACAGAACGTGTACAGCTAACGTGATAGTTATGTTGTGGTGACAGAACGTGTACAGCTAACGTGATAGTTATGTTGTGGTGACAGAACGTGTACAGCTAACGTGATAGTTATGTTGTAGTGACAGAACGTGTACAGCTAACGTGATAGTTATGTTGTGGTGACAGAACGTGTACAGCTAACGTGATAGTTATGTTGTGGTGACAGAACGTGTACAGCTAACGTGATAGTTATGTGTTGTGTGACAGAACGTGTACAGCTAACGTGATAGTTATGTTGTGGTGACAGAACGTGTACAGCTAACGTGACAGAACGTGTACAGCTAACGTGATAGTTATGTTGTGGTGACAGAACGTGTACAGCTAACGTGATAGTTATGTTGTGTGACAGAACGTGTACAGCTAACGTGATAGTTAGGTTGTGGTGACAGAACGTGTACAGCTAACGTGATAGTTATGTTGTAGTGACAGAACGTGTACAGCTAACGTGATAGTTATGTTGTGGTGACAGAACGTGTACAGCTAACGTGATAGTTATGTTGTGGTGACAGAACGTGTACAGCTAACGTGATAGTTAGTTGTGGTGACAGAACGTGTACAGCTAACGTGATAGTTATGTTGTGGTGACAGAACGTGTACAGCTAACGTGATAGTTATGTTGTGGTGACAGAACGTGTACAGCTAACGTGATAGTTATGTTGTGGTGACAGAACGTGTACAGCTAACGTGATAGTTATGTTGTGGTGACAGAACGTGTACAGCTAACGTGATAGTTATGTTGTGGTGACAGAACGTGTACAGCTAACGTGATAGTTTTATTGTGGTGACAGAACGTGTACAGCTAACGTGATAGTTATATTGTGGTGACAGAACGTGTACAGCTAACGTGATAGTTATGTTGTGGTGACAGAACGTGTACAGCTAACGTGATAGTTTTATTGTGGTGACAGAACGTGTACAGCTAACGTGATAGTTATGTTGTGGTGACAGAACGTGTACAGCTAACGTGATAGTTATGTTGTGGTGACAGAACGTGTACAGCTAACGTGATAGTTTGTTGTGGTGACAGAACGTGTACAGCTAACGTGATAGTTATGTTGTGGTGACAGAACGTGTACAGCTAACGTGATAGTTATGTTGTGGTGACAGAACGTGTACAGCTAACGTGATAGTGTACAGAAGTGTACAGCTAACGTGATAGTTATGTTGTGGTGACAGAACGTGTACAGCTAACGTGATAGTTATGTTGTGGTGACAGAACGTGTACAGCTAACGTGATAGTTATGTTGTGGTGACAGAACGTGTACAGCTAACGTGATAGTTATGTTGTGGTGACAGAACGTGTACAGCTAACGTGATAGTTATGTTGTGGTGACAGAACGTGTACAGCTAACGTGATAGTTATGTTGTGTGGTGACAGAACGTGTACAGCTAACGTGATAGTTATGTTGTGGTGACAGAACGTGTACAGCTAACGTGATAGTTTATGTGTGTGACAGAACGTGTACAGCTAACGTGATAGTTATGTTGTGTGACAGAACGTGTACAGCTAACGTGATAGTTATGTTGTGGTGACAGAACGTGTACAGCTAACGTGATAGTTATGTTGTGGTGACAGAACGTGTACAGCTAACGTGATAGTTTTAGTTGTGGTGACAGAACGTGTACAGCTAACGTGATAGTTATGTTGTGGTGACAGAACGTGTACAGCTAACGTGATAGTTATGTTGTGGTGACAGAACGTGTACAGCTAACGTGATAGTTATGTTGTGGTGACAGAACGTGTACAGCTAACGTGATAGTTATGTTGTGGTGACAGAACGTGTACAGCTAACGTGATAGTTATGTTGTGGTGACAGAACGTGTACAGCTAACGTGATAGTTATGTGTGTGACAGAACGTGTACAGCTAACGTGATAGTTATGTTGTGGTGACAGAACGTGTACAGCTAACGTGATAGTTATGTTGTGGTGACAGAACGTGTACAGCTAACGTGATAGTTATGTTGTGGTGACAGAACGTGTACAGCTAACGTGATAGTTATGTTGTGGTGACAGAACGTGTACAGCTAACGTGATAGTTATGTTGTGGTGACAGAACGTGTACAGCTAACGTGATAGTTATGTTGTGGTGACAGAACGTGTACAGCTAACGTGATAGTTTAGTTATGTTGTGACAGAACGTGTACAGCTAAGTGATAGTTATGTTGTGGTGACAGAACGTGTACAGCTAACGTGATAGTTATGTTGTGTGGTGACAGAACGTGTACAGCTAACGTGATAGTTTATGTTGTGGTGACAGAACGTGTACAGCTAACGTGATAGTTATGTTGTGGTGACAGAACGTGTACAGCTAACGTGATAGTTATTTGTGGTGACAGAACGTGTACAGCTAACGTGATAGTTATGTTGTAGTGACAGAACGTGTACAGCTAACGTGATAGTTAGTGTGTGACAGAACGGTGTGATGTGTGTGACGAACGTGTACAGCTAACGTGATAGTTATGTTGTGTGACAGAACGTGTACAGCTAACGTGATAGTTTATTGTTGGTGACAGAACGTGTACACTAACGTGATAGTTATGTTGTAGTGACAGAACGTGTACAGCTAACGTGATAGTTATATTGTGGTGACAGAACGTGTACAGCTAACGTGATAGTTGTTGTGGTGACAGAACGTGTACAGCTAACGTGATAGTTATGTTGTAGTGACAGAACGTGTACAGCTAACGTGATAGTTAGGTTGTGGTGACAGAACGTGTACAGCTAACGTGATAGTTTTATTGTAGTGACAGAACGTGTACAGCTAACGTGATAGTTTTTTTTGTGGTGACAGAACGTGTACTGTACAGCTAACGTGATAGTTATGTTGTGGTGACAGAACGTGTACAGCTAACGTGATAGTTATGTTGTGGTGACAGAACGTGTACAGCTAACGTGATAGTTATGTTGTGGTGACAGAACGTGTACAGCTAACGTGATAGTTTTATTGTAGTGACAGAACGTGTACAGCTAACGTGATAGTTATGTTGTAGTGACAGAACGTGTACAGCTAACGTGATAGTTATGTTGTGGTGACAGAACGTGTACAGCTAACGTGATAGTTATGTTGTGGTGACAGAACGTGTACAGCTAACGTGATAGTTATGTTGTGGTGACAGAACGTGTACAGCTAACGTGATAGTTATGTTGTGTAGTGACAGAACGTGTACAGCTAACGTGATAGTTTATGTTGTGGTGACAGAACGTGTACAGCTAACGTGATAGTTATGTTGTGGTGACAGAACGTGTACAGCTAACGTGATAGTTATGTTGTGGTGACAGAACGTGTACAGCTAACGTGATAGTTATGTTGTGGTGACAGAACGTGTACAGCTAACGTGATAGTTATGTTGTGGTGACAGAACGTGTACAGCTAACGTGATAGTTATGTTGTTGTGGTGACAGAACGTGTACAGCTAACGTGATAGTTATGTTGTGGTGACAGAACGTGTACAGCTAACGTGATAGTTATGTTGTGGTGACAGAACGTGTACAGCTAACGTGATAGTTTTGGTTGTGGTGACAGAACGTGTACAGCTAACGTGATAGTTATGTTGTGGTGACAGAACGTGTACAGCTAACGTGATAGTTAGGTTGTGGTGACAGAACGTGTACAGCTAACGTGATAGTTATGTTGTGGTGACAGAACGTGTACAGCTAACGTGATAGTTATGTTGTGGTGACAGAACGTGTACAGCTAACGTGATAGTTATGTTGTGGTGACAGAACGTGTACAGCTAACGTGATAGTTATGTTGTGGTGACAGAACGTGTACAGCTAACGTGATAGTTATGTTGTGGTGACAGAACGTGTACAGCTAACGTGATAGTTAGGTTGTGGTGACAGAACGTGTACAGCTAACGTGATAGTTATGTTGTAGTGACAGAACGTGTACAGCTAACGTGATAGTTAGGTTGTGGTGACAGAACGTGTACAGCTAACGTGATAGTTTTATTGTGGTGACAGAACGTGTACAGCTAACGTGATAGTTATGTTGTGATGACAGAACGTTATCGATATATAATCATACAAATTTTAGATCCAGAAACCAACGTCTGTTGCGTAAGGTATCTGCACGTATGCCATAATTTGTCCCTTTTGAAATCAGTAGGAAACAAAAGTTAAATTGTGGTCTGATGACATATAGTTTTAATATAAATTGTTGTCTTATAACATTGAAAAAAAAAATAAAAAAATTGGAAAGATGCCCGTGATATTGTCCATTGTATTTTTGGTTTGATATATCAAAGAAGCTTTTCTCTTCAATACCTCCACTGTAGGTTCTGTGTTCTGATTGGTCAATATTGAGTGAAAATATCAAAACTGATATGTTCACTCGGGTGAAAAATGTTACTTTTATTTTCACCGTAAAAACGTATATTTCACTGCGAAAAGTGTAATAACATGTCATTTCTTAGCAACTCATACCTTTTAACATAAGTATGATCAAACGCAAGTCAGTGTTTTATGTCATAGTCGTTTAACCTGGGTATAAATGGGAAAACACCATCTGATTTGTATAGCATGTCAGATGACCTAACCTTATTTTTAGGAATATTGAAATACAAACACATAAGATGTGCTGAGATTTTCCACTATTCTCATTGGCTAATACACTACCACGTGGAGGTCGATATTGATATTTTTTTTTTCAATTTTAGGAACACCGAGTCGATATGCCTATTGTGAGGATCGACTTGGGAGTGACATTGAGTTCTTTGGGAAGATAGGGCTATTCTCCACATTTTTATATAATATTTAGCATAACACAAGTATTTTAAAATAATCATCATATATAATATAATAACGTAAGTACCTTCGCTGAGGTTCATATTGTGTTATACCGCCCTGGTAGGATATCAAATAATGACCTCGGGCTATCACATTTACGAACGTCTATAATTGATGAATATATATTTATATACGTATACTAGGATATATTCAGGTGGTGTTTTGCTCTCACTTGCAATACAAATTACGATTGGTTGTCTTTTTGTTTTACAGCGCTTACCGTTGATTCCTGGGTTACATCATGAGGAATAGACACACACGAACTCGGTCGTCGATAGGCAGTGCTAGGACAATTACATGCTTACTATTGTTTTTTTCATTGGCGTGCGCTTTATCCATTTTCATCGTTTCGATCCACCGGCAGAATTGGAAGATGAACCTAGAAAACATGTTGGACAGAAGACCTTACTTTTCGATTGGAATATTTTCAGGCGATCAATATATAGAAGAAAGAAATGTAGATCGGATAACTATGTTATCAACCATAAAACGCTTGGACAAGGAACTGCCTTTCAGAATAGTTTACAAATTTTTAATGGATAGTCCGTTCAACTTTACAATCGCAGAACAAAGAAAATATAACGATATTTTGTTTATCAATGATACAAGAAAAGGAATGGTAAATAAATGGGGATATAAGTTATATAACTGGTACCATTACATCCATCATAACTACCCGGACACTACACTTGCAGCAATAATGGATGTTGATACATTTCTTTGTGTTCCGCAGGTTTTCAATCGTCTTGATAAACTGCAATCAAAGACATTGTATTACGGCTGGAAACATGATGATGGACCAATGTTTGATACAGATCGTCACCATTTATATTCAATTTTCGTAGTTATTGGGCACGAATTATTGAACCGCATTGTAAATCGTACATATTGTGATGGACAACATTGTAACAGAAATGTTGATGTAGTTGAACAGGAGCATGCCGATTTATCCCTAAACCTCTGGCTTTCTAAATACGATGATATAAATTATATAGCAGATAACCGATTCATGGTACAAATCGGACGCCATGACAATGCCTCACGTGTTTTGAAATATGTCAAGCCGGGCTTTTGTTTAAAATATGTGTTGTGTCACAAATCGTCAATGGAAGTAATGCATACCCTTCATCAGTATAACACGAATGGAGATTTATTGCTAGATGCATTATTAGATTGACTGCCTGAAGGATATGTGATAGAACAATTACTAATGCTACTTTTTGTTTTACAAAACAACATTTCATGCCACATGTCATACGAAACATATCATACGTCTAAAGGCTGACAAGGTTAGGGCCTTCAAAGATATAAGCAATGTTCCCAATCCATTTACACATGACTCATTTATCACATACTCTAAATATCTATCAGATAAAAATACAACTTTCACTCAATCTTTTATACAGTTTATTTGTAATAAGAGAGACCAACAACTGTAATCATACAAATGTAGTTAACTGGCATGTGATGGTACAACGTACCATATATACAATATACAAGATCCCTTTCCATGTTGCAAAAGACACAGATATATACAGTTGTACACTTGTTCCAATACCGCTTACACAACAAAATACGTTCGACATACCTAAAAAGATAAGGAGACTACAAAATGGCACATGAAACATTTGTAATGGAGAGATAGAGACGATTGAACATATATTTTGGAACTTCCAGAAAGTTAAATTGATTTTGCGTAAAATTACTCAGTGGGTTTTGATACTTCAATAAAATAGACCATTATATTGGGTCTTGAAAATGTAGAAATGATATGAATCCAATTAAATATATTAAAATTTACTCAAAATACAACATATTTTGATGTCAAGAAAGATGATACTTTACACATAACTGAAATGAAAGGTATTTAAATTGAAGATATACATAAAACAATTCCCCCAAAAATACAACACAGGAACTTGTTTTAACATCGCAGGACTGTCAACATATATATTTTGCGATACATAAGACATCCAATACCTTATTACTATGATGTACTATGCTATGCTTTATAAAGTGTTAATGTAAATGAATTCATACATGTCTCATAAGTTGTCTTCTACATTATGTATACGTACTTGTGTATATTGACATCAAATACTTCCTTACGATGCTATAATATGCTGAACAAATACTATATATATGAAGTATAAACAATGTTGATCATCTGCTTTACTTCTATGTTGTATGATGATAATGCTAGACTAATGATAAATGAAATACCGGTATTTATATAAATGATGTATCAATAATGTTACCTATTATGCATAGAGATCGCTCATCTTAAAGTGAATAGTCGGGCAAAGAAAACCAGTCTAAATGCGTTCATTGGCCTTCCAAAAGTTCTCACATATTAATACGACGGTCAAGTTCTGCTTAGTTTCCCAGTTCTGACCATTAAAGTAAAGAAAAGTTGAAAGTATTGAAAGCGAGGCTGTGTGGAAATGTAACCACGGACATAGTGAGCCGGTAGGACGTTTTAGAATTCCCATACTTTAAATTAATTTCTTCGTACGCAGACAGATTTTGACGAGAGATTTTTATTTTTCCATTTCATAATAAATTATACTGGATACATTCACACCATTTTTACCGACTTTAGCCATCCTTGCCCGACTGTTCACTTTAAAAACGCTATTCACAAAAGAAAAACGTACTGAAAGACAATGTCTAAATCTCCAACTGAACGTTTTCGTGAATAACCGAATGGTGCCAAAGTGGGAGAGCCGTCAACTCGTAGATCATCAAGTCTATTTCATGGATGTTTTGAAATATCACCGAAAATCAGTATTCGAGGAATTCGTTACTTCAACCAATATTAATCCTTCCCAGACATAAGTATAAAAAGGCATTAAAACTAATTGTCCTTGTTGGAAACTGAACCACAGAGGAACAAGTTAAAGACGTTGGTTTTGACTATTGGACAAATTCAGAAACAACCATGAGGTTTCAACATTTCATTTGTTTAATTAATCAGGGTGAAATATATGTTTCTCAGTTTTTCGCCTGAATATTTAAACAGTTCCGAAGTTAGTGGAAACATTATATGTTGTATTATTTCATTCTTCAAACAAAACACTTCCTTCGATGCTTTTCAATACTGATGTTTATTTTTGTGGAATATATGCTGAAAAAGAGAAAGAGAAGTCAATTTAATTATTAACGGAATTAAAATCAATCGCGTCGTGTTAATCAACGTTCATAATAACACTATGGAAAAGGTGTTTTAGAAACCATAAGCGAAATATGCTGATAATTTGGTTTTATTAGTTAAACGTCCTATTAACAGTCAGGGTCATGTAAGGACGTGCCAGGTGTGATGGTTGAGGACAGCCGAAGTACCCGGAGAAAAACCACCGACCGCCGGTCAGTTCCTGGCAACTGCACTACATGGGATTCGACCTGGCGACCCAGAGGTGAAGGGTTTGTTGTCATATGTCGAGACATCTAAACAACTCGCCCACCGCGGCCCCATACGCTAATCAGAAGACAGCATTTGTTATGTAGTTTATTTAAATCAAGAATAGCATATCGGTTGACGTTTTATTATAATATGTTAATGTGTCAAGAACATAGTACATTTGTAGAAGAATGAATAAAGGGTTTTTTGTGATGACTGTTAATGAATTTTGAACCCCCCCCCCTATTTTTACCGAACTTTCCACACAATAGAACAATTTACGAGTCAACAGTAAAACTTATTAACGTTAGCCCAGATACATGTATGCTATTTCATCGATTACGCTATGTTCAAGTTCACCTGTGGAGTGGTTAAGTCAAAATATCACTGGTTTGAACTGGACAAAAAATAATTTTCCATTACACAGATCACAAGGATTTATGCATTTATATGAATTTAAAACTTCAGTTTATGGTATCAATATATATATTCTAACATTATTATTGTTATTGATAAACTTTTATTGTGTGTTTCGGAAACCCATATAAAGCCACGCTACCACATACAGGTTATTATCAAGTTGGTTCAGGATACAGAGTTCTGACCAATTAACCCTCCCAATATATCCTGTTATAAGTGGTGATGAATTGATCACACCCTCAGTTTGCTTTGTATTGCAAATAAATGCATAGCTCTTACAGGAAAATGAGTCAAAAGTCATATTTTGGGTTGTTTATAATGCAGTGGAAAAGGAAATTATAGTTGTCTTCACGATAGCACGGATGGCGTTTGGATTGCCAAAAGCAATATATATTTCTGGACGATGAATAATTATCGTACGTTAACAAATAGAACCACATAGCGAGACTTGAAACAGGTCATTACTTACTGACCATCATTATCGTCTTATTGCCCCTGGAATGTGTAGCACAAACCATCTTAATGTGATTTTCATATCAATCGGAAAAGCTGATCTGCAAGTAGCTGTGTCAAATCATTAGAACACTTGCCAATTAAAAAAACCAACTAAATTTATATCAATTAAAATAATTACAGGGGGCGCATTGTGAAATGATCATTTATCAAATTGAAATTACTGAGAAGGCCTCAATTTATTTTTTTACATTTCGTGTGGCATAGGAAGTTTGTATTGATAACTCATTTTGATCTCATTACAATAAAAAACAGTCATGACACCTTTAAGATTTTAAAACGAAGGCAATCTTAATTAGCTTTTAAAGGACAAAACAAATGTCTATTGTAATAGTATGAAGCTTTGATCAATACCAGTGTTAGACTGCAACAACAGTTCTGAACGTTCGAATTACAAAATGAATACCGAAATCAATATATCTATATATTAGTTAATTATCACTTTCTTCTGGAAAACCAAATGAAATCGTTGAATTTATATTTTGCTTAAGAATCAAGATGTAATCGTTTTAATTGCTGATGGACAACTGAAGCACTGTAAGGATTCATCCTCGCTACTCCAGGGATTACTGTCACTGTCATTTGTATCCGCTCATTGACAACCCTCGATATTCCAGGTGTAAAGACTTATACATGGTGTTACGTTTCAGAAAACAAGGTCTGTGAATCTTGAATACAATATTTGTCATGAACTGCGAAATATCACATATCTATACATAATTAATGTGGATCCCTATAAGAATGATTTTGTACCAACGGACCCTTTCATCTTAAATCATTAACAGCCGGCGAATAATTATATATTTAACTACAAATTTCCACCCTACAAATGTAATACAAAATACAACACAACATATTAAGTCCCAATATCTGTCTTAGTTTTTTTCATGAATTAGAAGAATTTTGAAAAAAAAAATCGTGTTGTAAATCATGCAGAGACAAGACTTAATCGAAATCAAGATTAGATTGGTAAAAAAGTCAAACTTATTATAGAACATCGCTAAGTGGGTACCATTTACATGTACATCGTATAGTCAAACAAGCCGAAGTTAGCCGACATTGTAACGCCGTTGCCGAGAATGTCATGTGACTACCGTAACTTCGTAACATCTGTCCGAAGTCTTACGAGAACAGGTCATAAACTTTCTGACTTCCGTTCGGCAGTAATCGTAACTTCTATGGCAATCGGTTTCAAATGAATGCATGTTTACAAGTATCAACTTTCAACAACTGCTGTACTAAAGTTATTAAGAACTTAATTTCAACTACATCTACAAATACTAACAATATCGGGATGACATCTAACTTGACTTTTTGTTGATAGTTACGTATATTGTGATTTAAGTAACTCACCAATGCGACAACGCGGCAAATGTACGACATAAATATGTTAACGCTTTGTCTTATTGATTTTGTCACGCTGGTACCCTCGCCGCTAACGCGACAATGCGAGATGCAGAAATTACCCACGCTGGATGTAGATTCCATATTACGTCTAAACTTCAGTTGAAAGCATTTGATATGACGAAAATGAGGAATATGATAATATCAAAAACACCATACAATAATTTACAATATAATGCAGTGCATAGCAGTGATTGATCGTACAAGTACTGATAAAAGAAATGCAAGGGAACGTGACCCAACAAATTAGAGAAATTTTAATTTGTTTGAATTTTCCTTCTGGTTCGATGAGATGAAAGACCTCTTGCTAATGAAAGTTATTTCAAACACTTTTCAACACAGGAATCATGCCAATTTTAATGTTTGAAAGAAAAATATCTGTTTCAATAGACATTTTATTTGATATGGATCGTGCTGGATCGATATGGTGACGTTTAATTTGAAATCTTCTAAAATTTGTTATAGTCGACGTGACAATAAAACTTTAGATATATTTAGAGGAAGGAATTAGGCACGGTATGAATAATAAAAAAGATTAAAAAGTAACTGATGCAAAAACGCTACCTAAAAACTAGAGAAAAAGTACTTTGTATTATGCGATTTATTTTTAGTTTCAGTTTTTGATTCTGGTCATGATATAAACAAACCAAATGTCATTCCATGTATCTAAAGTTTATGTACAGTATAAATGAATGATTTACCGTCATTGCTGACTTCCTAGATTCAACCTTCTGGTCTTGTATGGATGGAAGGACGTGTCGTCAATATTGGTGGCAACGAATAGCGACTCACTACAACCAGTCTCCATACAAAAGTCAGCTGGATTGCCTGTCGTACTTATTAAACTTGCCATAAGGTTTCCACTGCATGTACATTGTATATGCATATTTATCCTGCAATGCCCCACATACTGACGGATAACTACAGTCGGATAAACGTGTGCTTTATCCGTCAATAAAAATGCTTTATTCGTCAATACGATCACGTGAATTTGATCCATATCGGACGGAACTTTTCGTTTTGATGTCGTTTCTTTCTTGACTCATAGCAAAGGTATGTATTGTAAAGTAATTTTTATATTGTTTCAGTAATATAACACACTGAATAGAATCACTAGTACTGTTTGCCAATGCGCTTATATGTAATATGACGTACACATGAATACACTCCTATTATATAATAGTATAATAATATAAATCAATAATATAATATTCCTTCGCATCAAAGAAGCGTCTCGCTTCGAGCGAAACCAAGTAAATAACTAAAAAATTGCTTTCGTTTTGAATATCATAACAGTTGCGGGATATACAGAATACACGGTATATTCTGCAAAGCCTCGTCATCTCGGCTTTCCTAAGTCTCGCACCAAAATAAACCTTGTGTTGTAAAATACAACCAAATATGCTCTATATATTACAACAACGATGTTAAAGTATTTTAACATTGTCATAGCAACTTACTAGTAAATGAAGTTACCGTACTTAAAATACCGTCAACCGTCGCCAGCTCGGCTCCGCTGTATGTCACATTTTACAGTCAGCAGAGGGACTAACCGTCCCATTGCAATAGTGATTACACCTTTTAGATTTATTGTGTCTCAACCAAGGACAGTCTTACACTACTTTTACACATTACGCGATTAAATTCGCCACTGGAATAGTCGAAGGAGACATTACGTGAACTACAGGTCTGCAATTATATGTCTTTCTTTTTGAGTAATGTATCAAATCCATGCTAGACTATTAAAACATCATTCTTATTCTGTATTTCTTTGATAGAAATTCATGCAGTCTTCTTTTCATAGGGGTTATAATTTACTATTATGCTGCTGTGTTACTAACCATACCATTCCTTGTCGATATAATAGTTTTATATGCTCATGCATACATTAGCAGCCTTTCTCTGATACATGTGGATTTAACAAATATTGTACTATAACATATACAAATTGTTTGTATGTTCTAATGCATTACAAAACGACTAAGCGAAACCTCTGTACATCTAATTAAGGATTAAAGTATCTTCGCGGTCCATGAAACAAATATCGATACCCTACTCAACTTTATCCTTCGATAGAACCAGCAGAAAGAGACTTTAATCCTTATATTTACAGTCTTAACCATTATTTTCATAGCTCAAAATTTACCCTTAATAGTGTTTATGGCATTTATAAGACTAAAATTGAATTTTATCGTTTGGTTCCGACAGGTATTTGGAACAGCCACTCGAAGTGGCGGAAATTCCCGCCAATTTATCAATGAACGATGAAGCCTATATCTGGGGTTTTCCCGGTATAAAACTATAAATCGTTTTATTTATCTGTTGTTAAAACACCATTGTGCAAAGCCGTTTGGTTTTAGTCTTTTACTTCGTATGATTACACACGCTTACACAATTCATAACGTGGCAGGATATTTAACGTAGTTGTGACGCGACGTCCGATTCAAACCGCCTGTGTCAAGGAGGTGTGACAAACAGAGAGTTTGTTCAATTTTGTGATCACTTGAGTTCTACTTAATCATTTCACGTTTGAAATAACTTGAATACACTGATGTTTACATAGTTCCATGTCATTATTTCCGGATTTTGGAGATTTTCAAATGTATCGGACGTCGTTTCGAGGAACATGTACAAACACAGGTAGGCCCACTACTGTAAACGTTTACCGCTCTCAAAATGTTAGCTTATATTTATATTGTTGTTTCAAACACTTCAATAAATATTTGAGATATCTATTACAAGTATTGTAAAGCTACAATTGAAGGATTCCGTTTCATTGATATTTCGAAACACCCAAACGTACATTGTGTATGTTAGAAGGCCTACTCTCGCCAATTTACAGTAGATAACGTACAGGACTTGTCTGTCCCCGAGGTGAACAAAATGCATTATCGTGCTAGGTCGTTTTGGTTAAACTTATGCAACTGAAAGACTGATGTTGTCCTGACATATCTTATCCTTTTGCGTACAACCAAAGGTGTTAGAAATACAAATAGGATGTAGATCTACATGTTGTAGCGAACAACACACGCTCACCGACACACAACATGTAAACATTGCAAAGTCATCGGAATGTGCAAAACTGTACATTGTTCAACATTGTTTATTTATCATACGCACAGAAGCGTTGCTCAAAGAGATACGGTAGTAACATAAACAATGTAACTTTTCTATATTTATATTTACACACGTACATGTATATGTGTTCAAACCTATTTTGATACATGTACATGTTCATCGAACGTACGTTCGGTACTGAAAACACCAAAAGTTTCTGATTTGGACCATCATAAATGCATCCGCGCGGTTCCAAATTGCGCGTGACATACTCAATCTATCGAGAAATAAAGTTGTGTAGCCTTTGGTTGAAATCAGTGGGCTTTATACTATCAATTCACCAGTGACTGTAAATATTAAGGCATATTGTGGTACTTCATTTGACAAAAATGACAAAAACTATTGTATTCGTAGCTGGAATACAAAAAAAATCCACTTTGATGACGGAAAAGGCTTTAACCCTCACCATTTGTGTGGAATCGGCTAATTATACGCTCATTGCACTTTTACCACCGTGCTTATTTGATAATTCAGATTTAAATCGATAACCCTTGCTAATTTGACGAATTCTCTTTAGTGAGCCAGGCTGTATATGGAAAGCGAAAGACACGAAGCAATGAAGAAGCCGGACCGTAATGTGAAAATGATCTAATCAGACTTTGGCGTTTCTACGTTTCGCTGAGCATCCTGAAAGATTTACCTGACAACTTGTTGGAAGATGTCAGTCATATATTGGTAGATACCAGGCATGGCATTAACAAATGTATCTGCACGCAATTGCCATATCAAAGCTTCCTACAGAAAGTATAAAAATAGCAGACACATGTCGGCAGATTTATCGGCATATATTTAACAGGTGTGGTCACAGGAGTGGTAAGTATGTAACAGGAGTGGTGGTAACAGGAGTGGCAACAGAAGCGGTCACAAGAGTGGTTACGTGAGTGTTAACAGAAAGGGTAACATAAGTGGTAACAGGAGTGGTAACATGTAGGGTGAGTGATGGGTTTACGTCCGGGACCTTCGAACACAAGCATGTTTGCTGGACGTCGCCCGGTCCACTGTTACACCCTCCCGTTTGTAGCAATGAAAACTCAACAAAAGTTTCTTGTTCGGGAATCCACTCGGTAAGTGTTTGAAACAAAATTTGATTATAAACAAACAGAACACAGAGCAGGAAATGTACGGCCAAACTAGGGTTCGAATCCGGGGACTTCAAATACTTTTCTGGTACTCAACTGTTTTAGCAACGAAGAAGCACATAATAGACCCCATCGAGAACATCCGCTTCATTAATTGTAAATAAGCTAATCAATGGGATTGACAGATACTACATCGCTGACGAATGGTTTTTTTTCTTTATTATCAAAGACAGAATTAAACGAATTAGTATTTTCTCACTCACAAAAGTTTACATCGTTAAAGTTTCGGCTTCAATATAAAGCTATTTAAAATAATAAATTGCGACTGGAAAAAAATCTATGGCACTTGAAACACAAATTTGCGCATCCATCAAAAGCAAAACAAGTCATTCAATATTAGTTTTTGGTTGATTATACATACATGTACATTTTCATGAGTAAACACAAACTATTGTCTACATGATGATAATTATAGTTTATGCTCTGTTTGCGATGGGTCATCATTAAAGGGCAAACTATATTAATAATCATCACTTGACAGCCGGTCTTAAATGACGTTTGTCACACGTTAAAATGAATTTTTAATCGATCTCCGAAAATAGACTTATGCATGACATACATCACACTTCTAACGAAAATGTTTAGTAATCAACATAGATATTCACTCAAATATAACGGTAACCACATTCAGGCACTGTTGATAAGTAATTAATTAACCGTTGGAAACTACTGCATTTGGTTGTTTGTTTGATTAAATTAACACCATATTAACGGCCAGGGCGCCTCACATGTATGCGATGTATTGCGTGTATGTACAGCATGGTGTTTGTTTTGAGAGACTGCGGTATGTTCGTGTTGTATATTGAAACTGTTTCCCTTTTTATAGTGCTATATCACTGAGGTATGTCGCAGAAGACACCAGGCAACATACCCCTCCTGATCATAGTATATTGGAACTGGCGAACCATTCCATTGTACACAATGATGAGATCTCGCCATCACGATAGCGGTCATATTAATCATATTTAAAATAGAATTAGCTTAATTTTGTTTATCGCTACATTTCTGGTACCAAATACCCACTGAAATACGTATGTTCACAGTAATAAACGATGTTGTCACAAAAATCATATGATTGTTACTGTTATGATTTAAATTGTCTATATTGGCTTTTTTAAGTTTAACAAATAACATCATTCCAAACTAAAGTCACATTGCCTTTTAAGTTTTAATAATGTTGACTTCATTTGGAACAATATTCAATTCTACGTGTGCGTAAGGTCTGAATCTGTTTCTGCTGGATCGATTTACAAACATACAAATAACTAATAACTCAGTTTCATGTGAAATTCTGTGCCCTTCACATCAGAAATGGATACAATACTTTAATCGATTGTTACGTTTACTGATCAGAAGGTAACGTCTTGTCAATGTACTCGATGACGAGTTGGCTCTCGTTTTGTTGAAAGTAATTGTACCGAACAAATATCCCCCAATGGTGACAATTACATGTTTGTGTTTTATGTGTATTACAGACACCTTTGGGAAACTTGCTGTGTGGTTTATAAGTGTTATTAATGTACATTTACGAAATATTAATACAAATTAAATAAATGCTTACTGTTCAATGAATTTGAATTTGCCTTGAGGTGTTAAACTTTGTGAAAATGTTTGATTTTTTTTTGCATATTATTCATGACACTAGTAACAGATTATTCCGGAAGGTTTCAAACGAAAAATTATTTGAAAATTTGTAATGGCATTTGCATAAACTATAAAACATTCAAGTTTGTTATAAACCAGTCAAAGAAGGCGCGCAGGGAAAACAATTATTAGCGGTAATCTCTATCCATTTCTCGTCAGTGGCTCATCCATTAACTCCCACGTGATCTGGGGATGTTAAGAGCCAAAATGGGTGTCAGATCATAATGTACTAGGTCTAAGTAAATACGGCTTTATTTCATCCTGGGAAATCTGCATTACAACTCACACCAGGACCGGTGATCAATTCATTTCCTTTTCTTGCCTCACGTAATTGCTTTATGTATGCTTTGTTGACGGTTCATTATTAGACCCTTAAGAGTTGTATGTGAATGTCAAGGGGCGTCTGAGAATGTCAAAGGTTACATCCTAAATGGAATCAGGAGCTGAATGAATCACGTGATGTGATTATAATTCTTTTAGTCTAACACGAAAAATCTTGTATCAACCGACACAATAATGCGTCGATGAGTTCACGTGTAATGTATCTATGAACCGAATTTAAAGTATGCATTGCAAACAAACAAATTATATGTGGAACTATGTGGTGAGGTATGAAATCAAAGCGTTTCATTCAGTCACATGTATAGCTCCACAAAAACGTAATAAAAGGGTACTAAGTTACAATATGCATGTGTGTGATTTAGGTTTTTCAAGTGGTAAGCAAATTTTCTTTGATCAAATACGTACATTTAAATACGGTGGAGTTTCATGGAACGTCGTTGACGTCATACTTTTGCATAGTATTTGTAAAAGTTCAAAAGACCAAAACAATATATCATGGTAATTCGTGTTGTTGTTCGTATGGAACACTTTGTGACGATATCTCAATTAAGCGTGCTGCCAAAGACACAAAACAGCACACACATCGGTTACATTACAATAGCAACGGGCAAACCAGTCGTCCCACACCATTTATGATTGTCGTTAAGCAGAACTGCTCTACAGGTAGGTTGTTAGAATTATACCTGCTGCCTCTTTCGCTTAATCGTAAAAGTGACTTAATTTAGGATATTGTTTTTCTCTTCTTCATAACTTACGTTCTTTTTCCTAACGTGTCCTTTGAAATCGCCGCACTGTTGGTCTTCGATTGAGCGCTCTCCTTTGCGAAGTAGTCTCTGGGTTCTGTCCCCTGGTCAAGATTTACTATAGTCTGTACAAAGTGGTAGTTTCTACTCCTACTCCAAGCATTAAAGAATATGGACGACTGGTTTGCCCATTTTCAGTATCATGTGACTAGGTGGCATGCATAAGTAATATAGCACTTTATTATATGACTGGTGCTTTTGCTGTATTTTGATTGGTCAATACGTTTCTCAGAAGTATTCATCAACTGCGATATCAACCCCGAAATCGGCGGCAAAAAGCACGCGAGGTTACTGGACTCAGTCCAGATACCTCTCGCGAGTCCAGTAACCTGTGTCAAAAATAGATCGAGGAAACTCCCTTGAAATGTGACGTCATAATCACTTTTGACGTCAAGTCGTACCCAAATATAGCGTAACAGGAGTTTCCCTCATTCAATGACGTCGGGATAATCTATTGTGACGTCAATATTATAGTCGGTAACATATATGGCGGATGGCAGCAAGTTTACTACGATCAACGGTGACAACTGCAAACTTCAATTTATGGAAAACGTTCAAGAATGCCAGACGGGCTGCAGTTGATACAATATTCCAGTTCTACCAGTCTAAACCGTTACCATAGTCTCCCAAAACACGCACCTCGCACTTCATACGCATGAAACCACATACACGAGAGGTCGTCCTTGATTATATAAATGGCCCTGACTGTTCATAGAACATCAATAAATAAGGCCAAAAATATTATGTTTGTTAAGGGTTACCCTACCAACCCTAAATTTGTATCCCTGATCCTTGCTTTTCCCCACTTTTCTACAAAAATATATATACCTCCCGACCTACCGACCCTATTCTTTTGGCCAATGTAACTCTAAGCAGCCTTTTTTGGGCCAAAACAAACCATACTATGCAGGATTATAAACTACCTGTAATATGTCACGGCCAGTGGACAAAACACTGTAATAAGACCCAATAGTAGCTGTTCTGCTTTATTACGAAAATGAATGCCGTGCTGGCACGGTGTTAGAATAGTAAAATAGCGCTGGACCTAATATACCACAAGTAAGCAAACGATTATGTAATAGGGACAGCTGAATTGGTTTGCTTGTTTATTTGATTCAATTAACGTCCTATTAACATCCAAGGTCATGTAAGAACGACCTTCCTTGTATGCAGTGTACAGCGTGTATGTAGTGGGACAGCTGGAACAGTGCTAAAGCCTAGCATTTACTGAGATATAAAAGGGCTTCATTATTTTTTTTTTCAAAATATGTACCAATGTGAATATGATCAAAGTAAAACACTACTCTTCGACTTCTAAGTGTAGGTAATTTTACATGATGCGTATCGTATGATTTTCGAAGACTTGGTGGTATCAAGCCTACTCCATGTAATACGCCAGATGTTTATACGATTATGTATGTAAATTACGTCTATAATGTTATGTGATTATCTTGTTATATACCAATGCGTGTTAGATATATATATTTCCAGTAAAGTATTAAAACCACTAAAACAATTAAATCACTAGTGAAAACTAATGTGATCCATAAAATGACCATTTTCTCGCCGACGTTAAGTCTTCTCTAGACATGTACATGGAAATGACATGCTGATATCACCCACCATGTGTGGACTAAATGCGAACATGCACTTTGACATTCTAATCCGTATGCTTATAACAATTGTAGTAGAACGTGTGTGCGATAATAAATATTGCGAGAAGATCAGAGGCACATTGTCTAAAGGTTACTGATGAACATTGGGGAAACATGAAGTAGAGGGACAAAGGATGATAAATTAATTACACAGACTTCTGAACTAGTATCTATCGTCATGTCAATGTGCTGAATGTTACGGAAGATTTATCTGATATGTATGAACTCTGCCTTTTGCCAATGAGATGAGATGGTTGGTGGATGTTAACATCTTAGAACGTTCTCTTTTGATTAATGAATAAATTAACAAATTCATTCAATCATTCATTCGATCAATCAAGCAATATTTTTATATAAAATTCCTCTTTGAGAGATACAAATAAGGCATTTGTATAGATACATATTTTTCCTGCTATACAGTGCGTGAATTTCAATAAGGAAGGGGAATATGACATCAGTCTACACGTTCACATCGCGAGGCGTATATCCACATATCCTACGTCTTCATATAGGCTGTCACTAAAGATCAAATACACATGTGATGCTGTTCTTACGTAGCCAGGCTGTGAACCCTCTAACTCTTTTAAATCACTATGGTTTTGTCCGAAAAGAAGCCGCATAAAGCCTTTGTCGTCTGGTGCACCGTCTGGAAATATGAAATATCTAATGCCAGATATATTTAAGAAGAAATCAGTCCTGAAGGTATCCCTTACAGGATACGTTGCATGGAACTGAGTCAAATAATGTCCCAAGTTGTCCGTTTGTCCATTTCCATATTTGGGTGACACTCCATGGCTACACTGAAGATAATAGGTCAACAGTCTCCCCTATATGTATACTGTTGCGTATCGCGAGGACGTAATTTTTGGGAGGCTGCGCGATATTCCTGAGTTGTAGAACGGTGGAACTGTTGGCTATCATACTGAAACCTACTGCCAAGAATACGAAACAGCATACCTATCCATGCTAAATACATTATGAGCAGTAAGGTTTTATTAAGGATTTATGATTTGGTATTTGCTCATGCCCGGTTAACTTTTTGGCATACTTTCCTTGTTGTTGATCTGTAAACGTTAGCGTAATTTTAGAAGTGACAAAATTTAAAGTGGTGCATTATAATCATGATCATTTATTTAGCCTTATTGGTCTGTAGAATCCATCTGTTTTTATTTGTATAATATGTTTTTTTTTTATTATTTTCAATTCCTACCTACAGTGTACATTTAATAGGACTTTATTATTACATGTCGTTAACTTCCCAATAAAGTACTATTCAAGGAACAAAACTTTTGAGAGTGTATGCTCTGAACCTGAAGACATTGGCAAAATGAAGTTTTAATGCGTTTTATATTTATTGCAACCGTATGAAAGATACAAAAGCCCACACTGCGTATAGTATGAAGCCAACATATGCGTCTGGATATCAAAACGGTTTTTATATCTTTTTTCAAAAAACATTACTGTTGTCTACAATCCCATATATATATATATAGGTTATAAATTGATATTCCTTAAGGTGCAATCAGATCTTATAAAATGTCGCTCTTTTTGTCACCAAATATATCGAATTCTATAGAATACATGATAAAAGCTGGAGGTTCCCTGAAGAGAGACTATTGCAAGCCCACATGGCAGGAACTATCTTTTTAAACTTAAACATAGATAGACGTATTTATTGTGATATTGTTTCCGGTGTAAACAAAGGTGCAAATCCTCTAGGACCGGTGGTATTGATGATTTCACATGAGATAACAGACGAGTGGTATATCACACCAGATTGCAGAGTTTTCCTGTCAGCGAATGGTGCCGTAGCAATGTATCTGCTACAGGCAATGTGAGACTCTTAATATAAATATATTTGTATTCAAGTACTTTTTCGATGCGGTAGCAAATCTACCAAAATCATGATACAAGGTAACACAAATTACATATGCCCAAGAAACGAAACCATTCGCAAGTTTGTCACTGTTAGTTTCAGTTATTATAGATGTCACACCGCCGAAAAAGCATTAACAATACTCATCATTTGAAAAATAACTGATGTTTAATCGTGTTTATATATGTCTAAATGACGCGAAAATACGTATAACATAATCTATTTTGCTTTTGGTGTATGTGCAATCAGTATTTTATTTTATATTGGGCATAGTATTGTGGATTTTTTCGGGACGCAATTAAGTATTTTAATAGTCTTAAGAAAATTATATTTATTTACAGCCAGGGTCATGTAAAGACGGCCTCCCATATATGTGATGTGCAACGTGTATGAAGTGTGTAGTGTGTGTTGTGGGAGTCTGTGGTTTATTCATGTTGTGTCTTCTTGTATAGTGGAACTGTTGCCCTTTTTTATAGTGCTATGTCACTGAAGCATGCCACCGAAGACACCAAGCAACACTTCCCACCCGGTTACATTATACTGACAATGGGGGAAATGGCTCTCATTCTTTCAGTTTAAATATATAAAATCTGCATTCAACCTGAATTTGTGTTACTTATGTGCGCTAATAAAGAGAGAAACTGCTTACTCTTTCAGAAGGTTGGGTATACGTTACATCTTTTCCCCCTAGAAAAACGTGTACAAATATGTTTGTTCTTATTTACCATTGTTTTATTGTTTCCTCTGTGTAGATGAGATTCGTAATTGACAGTGGTGTTCGGGCACCGCTGTGTATCTATTTGGTCCGTATCCGGTCCGTCTTTGGTTCCTATTTATGCTATACCCTATAGTGGCAATAGGATCACTTCGTCTTTTTTTCTGAAACTAGACCTATGTTCGCAGAAGTAGACTACGTGTTCCGATTGCTTATAATGAAACTCTTCGTCGGGTTCTTATATCACCAAAGTGTTTGATCTCAATGACGTCCGAGGTACCATTCGTCTGCAGTCATACACACCACACCACAAACACGACAATTGTGACATCCAACCCCCCCCCCCTCCTCCAAAGGAAAAAAAATGAGATTAATAACAAAAGTAATATTGATATTTAGGATATTTGAAACAATTCGGGAAAATGACTTTCTAATCTCGCAACACTAGTAGGCTGTACAGTTTTATATGTATGGTCGCCCTTGATAAAACAGTGGTATATCCTTTCATTGTGTCTAGTATGAGTCACGTTTGGGACTGCTAAGACATATCTTAGAATATTTCAGAGATGTTTTCATGCTTGTCATAGTCCTTGAAGGTACAATTGCGTTACAATACCACTATAAGAAAGTCCAATAAATTCCCACAAGAACCAAGATGCAAATGTATCTTTGAAAAACAAAGCTGAAAGAAGCACAAGACTAAACAAAAATCATTGTGCTCACCCAAGAAAATGGCAATGATACATTTGAATGTTTAATCGTGATATCTTCGCTGGGCATGGTTGCATGATTTAGCTGTAAAACATTCAAATGGACTGACAAACATGGATGATGCCTTATCTATATTAA
This sequence comes from Argopecten irradians, assembly GCF_041381155.1. Classification (NCBI taxonomy): domain Eukaryota; kingdom Metazoa; phylum Mollusca; class Bivalvia; order Pectinida; family Pectinidae; genus Argopecten; species Argopecten irradians. The sequence continues at coordinate 16,027,757 of NC_091144.1, forward strand.
CTATAACACATTATATATACACTGGTTAAGTCTTGTTTTTTATGGTGTATGTGTGTTTAGATGAAACAAATATTTGCATCAATCACTTTAAAATTACTTATTACACTGTGAAAACGTGAAATGCAATTGTAGACCACAATTTCGCTTCATGGTCAGACCTTATATATTTCACTGCATTGTGGGTGTTAATATAATGAACTTTGGCAGAACTGAGCTCTTGTTTGCACTTGTCAAAGTAAAACCTATGCATGGTAAGCTTATAATTTTCAAATGTTGGTAAATTTTGGCGATGAATAACATATTAAAACTTCTTCTTGATTGGTGAGTATTAAATTTACGGCACATATAACTTTCTCAACACTGACATTTTTTATTCATTCTAGAATGCCAAGTGTTCCAAATTTAGAACCTGACATTAATATACGATTATGTTGACACGCTCAAATTACTCCAAACTATCTTCTCGATGAGGAGGAAGTAGGGAGTGAAAACTGTGATGATAAATGGCATGTTTCTATAACACTAAATTATTCATTAATATGCACTTTGCTGATGGAATCTCCTTTATTAAGATGCATGGTCTGTTGGTAATAGCAATTACTTTTCATTATAGTTCTCACTTGTACCAAGTGTTAAATTGGGTTAAAACTATACATTGATCAGTAATGTAAACGCTGTGAAAGCTCAAATACCAAAATATCTATGCTGTGAAGTTCTAGTTAGACTATTCGGTAGTATATTTTGTGTTGCACTCGGTAACCTTTATTAGCTGTGTGTTTTACGCTGTTCATCTTCATTAATGGCATGGAGGCTACTGGCTCTTCAGATATTAACATTACGAAAAACGTTAGTATTTTATTATTATAATCAAACCCGTAATGAACTATGAAGTTTAAAAAAAATAAAAATATTTTAGTCATTTAATGTCTATTCAATTTAATAGTTCATCAAAGGTTTGATAATATTTAGACCAAGGCATGTAAACTACACCGACAGGTACTTACTGGGTATGCTGTGCCTTACAAAATTGGATTCGATGTCAAGTAATTTAAATCATTGAGAACACACTTCTCTCTATTGCGTAAGACAACTTTGATCTATGTGTTCCCATCAGAAAGAAATTTTTCTGTTGGAGTATTGTGATGTATATATAAATATTGTATAGAAATACCCACATTTTGTACGTATCAAGTACCTCTATTTCCGATAATAATGAAAAGATTTTTTATCATATCATTGATTATGGCTGGCCATACAAAATATACATACCTTGTATGGATGTTATTACCGACTTAAAATGTATGAACAATAGTATGGATACCTACAAATGTATGAGGGTTATTGGAAATTTATTCAATAATTCAAATAAATGTACTATAGTCAAGAATACCTTATAATGTATGAGCGATATCGATAACCTATTCTAAGATAAGTGAATTACATGGGCGTTATCGAGAACGTACTCAATATTTCCAATGGTAAGCTATGCGGGTAGCTCAGAGGTCACATAGAGTTTCTTAAATTACTAATAACTAACTGTTTTGTTCGGATTCGTAATGAATCACAGAGATGTAGCAGGCGGTTTAATTGAGACTTATGGTCAAGTATGCCCCGTATGTCTCTGAATTACAACTCTAGTGTCCGTCTCCATAGTTCATAGCTCACGAGCACGTGTGTGTGGGTGTATTAAAAGTACAATTAAGATTTATTTCCACGAGGATGGCAATTTTGGTTCTAAGATAAAATTACTGTTACGTTATCCCAAGGCTTTTTATTTTATTTTCAAGTTGTTTCTGGATAATCATTTTAATTGTAATCATTTTCAAGATTTTGTGCATTGATATTCAGCAAAAAGGGAGTGGGACGACTGGTTCGCCCGTTGTCAGTATAATGTGACCGGGTGGGGTGTGTTGCTTGGTGTCTTCGGCGGCATGCTTCAGTGATATAGCACTATAAAAAGGGCAAAAGTTCCACTATACAAGAAGACACAACATGAATATACCGCAGTCTCCCGAAACACTCACCTCGCACAACATACACGCAACACACCGCATACATGGGAGGCCGTCCTTACATGACCATAGCTGTTAATAGGACGTTAATTAATCAAACAAACAAACAAAAAATTTTATAGTGATCGCTGAAGGAACCCATTGTAATAAAGTTTTATAGGAATACCTCCGATCGGAAGCGAAAGTACATTTCCATCTACGCATGGACAAACTCATGAGATTATAACAAACGATATGTTGGTTCTTTTAAAAGGGGCAATCTGTTTATATAGTCAAATATATTGTTTATTGTTTTAATGGTTTTGCTTAATGCTCTTATATCAACTAATACCATTAGTATTTGTTTTGTTGAGATTGTTTTGAGAGATAAGTGATTCGGTTTTAGGGAAACTGCGGTGTGCGTTTTTCCTTTTTTTTTTTTTGCTGGGAAATTCATGCCCATTTTATAGAGCTAGGTTAGACTGTCTTAGTTACAAAACAACATACGCACCCAGTTTTTAATGCCGTGGAAGTTTTGCCTTTTTTTCTTAAAGAGCAACGGCATTGGAGCATATTGTCAAAGATACCAGACAATACACCAAACCCGGTAATATTATACTGCAAATAGACAAATTAGTCGTCCCACTCCCTTGTTATCAACGTTAATACGTTTTACAGATTATGGTGGTTCCACTAGATGGCGCTGAATATCCAACTCAATGTCAACTCAAAGTCAAAAGATTATGTTGAAATTGTCCTTTACTAATGACGTAATTATCGTACCAAAACATTGGTTGTCATACAGTTATACTTACTTTACAATTCAAATTAGCATTGTAAATGAGAAGCAGCAAAGATGGAGCACAAATCTTGCCACAGATGGCATGAGTTTACTGAGCTCTTGCCATCCCCCATAATTTGCCTATATATGCAGATAAGCTGTAGTGATATTTTCTTTAGCAAATGGGTGCTGATATTCAAAAATCTTGCATAGGAATGTATTGATAAGAAGTCATTATCAATTATGAACAACTATTCTATGTAATCATTCTTTTGGTGGTATACAAATGTAGGTTGGTTATCAGGGTATACTCATGTAAGGCAGGCTTTTGCTAAATATCACAAAGATATAAATACAAAACACAAAGTTGCAATGACTCTATTTTTTAATCTCTTGAAAGTTGTTATCTTTTGTGTGTCTAATTCTGGTGATTAGTTTCATTGACATGTCTAAATGGAATAAAAGAAAGGTATACAAAGGTATTAAGGTCAAATAACTCTCCTAGCATAACACAGACGTGCATTATTATATATTTTTGAGATGCCTTGAATATACCGCAGTCTCCAAAAATTCTCACACGTAATTCATACACGCAACATACCGCATACATGGGAGACCGTCCTTACATGGCCCTCGCCGTTAATGGGACGTTAATCAAGCAAACAAGCAAAAAAAAAAAAAAAAAAAAAAAAACATATGTATATACATAATGAATCTGCATCTTTGCAAGAATAAAATATTTGAACTGTCAAAAATTCAAATACGTGGAACTCCATCTCTACACTATAATAGACGTCAAATGGTCTTTTAATTAATGGCTACCTTCGTGTAATTATAACGCACTTCTGCGAATTGAAATGTCGTAGTCATCAGTAAATATTTAGGATCTGATGTTTACAAAAGTCACATATTAATATGAGCGTGACTGATCTTACAATCACCCCAGGAAGCGGAACAAGCTATTGCGCGAAGGTACAACGTAAATATTTACTTTTTGTTGTATTGATACTGTGAAAAAGGATTAAATGGATTTTGTGTTTTCTCTATTTCTCATAGGGCTTAGATACGGAAATGAAGAGATTATATCATTTAAACCACGTCCATTCCCATACGTAACGCAGCGATAAAATGTACACCTACGCACTAAAATGTCGTCCATTTTCTAACTTACCTGTGTGTGGTAGAGGGAAAATTCTGATCGCCGTTTTCATTATCTGACATTTCTCTTGACTAATTGACTTGTAATCAAGCTATAACCCCAATATTGATGGCTTAATGGTGTTAAGAAAACTTATTTTTGAAAATTGATGTCCGTGGAGGTAGGGCGTTAGAATTGTACCTGCTGCCACTATTGCATGATTATAAAAGGCGACTAAATCTAGGATCTTATCTTTTCTCTTATTCCGAACTAACTGCATGTACTAACTTTCTTTTTCCTACCTTCCTTATGGGATTGGGACGCCTGATTCGCCCGTTGTCAGTATAATGTGACCGGGTGTGGTGTGTTACCTAATGTCTTCGGCAGCATGCTTCAGTGATATAGCACTATAAAAAGGGCAACAGTTCCACTATACAAGAAGACGCAACACAAATATACCGCAGTCTCCCAAAACACGCACCCCGCACTTCATACACGCTATACACCGCGTACTTAGGAGGCCGCCCTTACATATGACCCTGGCCTTTAAGTTGCGAGTTCGAAGCCCAAGTGAATCAGGTACTATGTAGGACCTACTGATAGTACGTGATAGTTTTTCATAAGTAATTTGACTTTCTTCCTCGTCTCAAATCTCGCAATAACTGCTGTAATACAGTATAACATAACGCATAAAAACCGTAATATTAAAATACAAAGTTTGTGTAATGTTTGGATCTTTTTAGATAAACCAAACATCTGAATCTTACAAAATAACCAACAGGTTTTAGAAAAGACTATGTCACAAAACATTCTGACACATATCTAATTGTCATTTAAATGTTTTGCAAAACGAGCGAGTCTTTATATGGGTCCCTTAGCTGACAAGATTTGCTGAGTCAGTAGGGCCGTTGATTTATCACGCAGGAGTGCCATTGTCGGGACATTCGAGAATGTTTATTTGTTCTTGTTTTTGTACGCTATCCCCCAAATGAAGTAAACAAAACAGTTATCTATATGTTCTATTAGTTCAATGTGTCTGAAGTACAATACTTCATCATTTTCAATAAAAATAAACAGTAATTGTATCAATTTTTCATTACACTGATTGAATTTAGGCGTCATCACGAAAAAAATAGAAAAATGTCTACGGTTTTTTTAGGGGAATTACATATTTTTACATAGATATTTAGAATATACATTAAAATTATAGTTACAGATAAAGAATGATAAATACTGGCCGGATATACAAGGATATAAAAGTATGATCTATATAGGTATCCCCACATACAAACGTTATAAATATAAATTTGACGAATGAGACAAAACGTTGCCATAGGAGAGTCAGAGTCAGACATTTCTCTCAAAATTATGGCTGATCCAGCTTCTCAGTAAATTGCTTTTACGTTTTCGCTTTGTAGATCTGCCATGCTGGATCCCACAGGAGTCGTTACATATCAAACAACGCCGTTCCACAGAGAAAACATCCTGTTCAGATCGTCTACCGTCAAGTACATCGACCAATTCACATGTTTTTTTTAATAATGACAAATAAATCGGATGATCTAGTGGCCAATAAACGATACACAAGTCGTACTGATTACTCCAGGGAAGTGTTGTCAGGAAACTACAGTTTACCAGCCATGTTTGTCCTCAAACACGCGAACACGCACGATCTCCAGCTAATCACAGTGCCCGACGGATACTGTCAATTTATGTTTCGCCATCAACATTAAAATATTCTTCTCTCACGATTTCTCTAATTAGTGAGTTGGGTTTTAAACACAGGTTATATGTAAAAACATAGTACTAGGAAACACCCAGATAAGTTAACGAATCTATCTTCATCACTATAATGTATACATGTTTTCCCATAGAAATATTTTTTCAAAACAATATACAATTCCTACAGATAATTAAATCTATGTTACATTTCAGTATTTAATGTGAATCTGTAAAACTATTTACTCATTACTCATCTTTTGATTAACTGTTTTTTTCATTCACTGTTGTAATTTATATAATATATTCAAAGATTTGCTTCTCTCCTGTCTTTTAGTTCGCAAGACGTTGATGTATAACATAAAACAAAAATATGTTAAACAACAACATGTTGATTAATGAAGAGTTACAATATCAACAGCTTAGGCCATTTAATGAGGGTAACTAAAGTAAATGGATGTAAGTGTGTATCAGATGACTACTAATGTGTAATATTGATGATGAGTAGGCCTATCCATTATAAACTGGTAAAGATGACTACCTATCGATGAACATAACATTACGGATATTTTGGTTCATTACGCCATTGAACTTAAATAACTCTTTGTTGCTTGTTGAGAGTCACAAAACAAGTTCAACAGAGGAGGCATGCTTAGCTTTTAACTCCTTTACCCATGAAAAGTTATAATTAACTGATCAATCCTTTGAATAAGAAGAGCTCAAATGTGTGTTCAGGGAAGAAATAGTTGATAGATATAAAACATTAGCAGCCAATTGCAGGCGACCAACAATTTGTTCATTCCTTATTTTTATTCCGTCTTTGTACATTATGACTGCTTAAGCGAGTAGGTGATGATTGTGATGTGTTACGGAAAGAACGTCATATATTTCAAAGAACACGACATGCGATTCGCTCACAAAATAGAAGTCACATTGATACCTTCTCACAAGGGCAATAACTCTGTAATATACAAAGACGGAACGGGTGTGTGTTCATCCATCAGAATGAACAGATACAGTGTAACTTGATATTAATCTGATTCCTCTGAAGCATTCAACCTAAGAATCCCACCTGTTATTACCCTGACGACATGCAAACCTGTTACTGAGCGTATAATCGAAGTAATTAACCGTAAAACACACTTTTATCAGGTCTGTCGGTCAGTAAAAGATTGCATAAAGTAAACTATACATAACTCTCATTTCACCTGCCTCCATCACAAAATCGTGATTAGAAAATCGGTCAGTCTCTATATATAAACATCCTTATTATGAGATATTAGATGACAAATAAAAAAAATACCATACAAATATACACGAAAGAAAGCAATTACACGTTTGTATCAATTTTGACGCATTCCTTGTGTTAAAATGGCACTTTGTCTCGCTCATCGTTAATGCGTGAATGGACAAAATATTTTCAATTAGTGTAGTTGTTATTTACGAGGTTCTGTTAGTAAAAATGTATTGTAATAGGCAAAGGATCACACCAAAACAATATGATACTGCAATAATCTCTGTTATTTGAACCATTGTACATGTACGTACAAACAAATATTACTTTTGATCGTGAAAACAAGTTCATAATATCATTTCAAAATAGAGGACACAAGTAATAAAGTTTAGTTTACTTTGAATTTGCGAACTCATACATATACATTTTACACAACATTTAAATAGTATACCATAGAATACAAATATAATCGTAGACAGTGCTACATTCCAAAGAATGTAGGTAACGGATACTAAAGATCCTTTGGCTTTAGGTATTTTCTTATAATCATTTAAATTGCACAAAGTACGAATCTCTGCGCACGATCTTAATTACCTACCCGTAACTGTATTGATAGCATGCTCGGTAAGACGTCGCTAATATCATATCTGCATTAGGTACTTTAGTTTATATATATATATATATACCATTTTACAATTTTTTGCGAAACATCTGAGTTTGTATATTCTGAGAATAAAAAGGTTTTCAGAAGTAGTGTCTAATTTACATTAATTTGAAAATGTATATTGTAAACAACTGATGTGAATAATCGTATAATACACTGCTGCCAGTGGGAAACATTGATAACGAATTGAATACACTGAAATCGCGATAATAAGCCGCGGATTATATTCTATTTTGGTAGGAAATCCAAGGCTTATTTTCAGGAGTGACCTATTTTCAAGCCCGTCTTATTTATCCTGTAACGTATGATAGACTTACTTAGGAGATCGGCTTACATTTGAAACATTCAAATTAAATTCAAAGAAAAAAATACATTGGGTATATGAACAATTGATTTATTTATACACATGCATGTATTTATGTGCATTTGTATATAATAAAATAACAACACCACTACAGAAGTTTATGAGAATTTTGACCACCATCAGAAAATGTTGTCTTATGTCTTCGATAATTTCCCTGGAAGGAATCCAAGGCTTACTTTGAAGAACAGCCTATTTTCGATTCAGGTTTCTTATCGAGATTTAAGGGTATTTATTTGTTGACAATTACAAAGACGAGAAATATTGCGTATGCGAAACTAAAGTGGTTAACAATTATCTTCGGCAACATTTGATTATTAATTAATTAATTAAGAAAGATGAACTCAGTCAACCCTAAATCAGATTTCAAGAATCCGATTGCAGTAAATTTATTGGCCGAATTACCACGCTAATTAATGTGTCACAGGCCAAATCAACTTGTTGAAAACCAATTATTATAAAGTACATTGGAACTAGGTGCTTTCGATTGATTGAGGTGTGAAACTTCTGACAAACGATGATTTCTTTGTTCAGTTTATGATGTTTTCTTTATGGTGATGACATTAATTATAAAATACAGGATTTTGAACGAATTTGACCGTTATATCTTAACTACATGATAAAGATCATAACAAATTGTGATTTTGAGAAGGCAGTATCATTAAAAGATGGTAATTATGGTCTTCACAGGTTAATTGCGGACCACAAAGCGTTTTTACGATATTTAGAATTACGTCATGCTTTTGTTAGGAGAAAAAACTTGTATGGATACAACATCTTAACGGAATTGATGTCCGCGTTATCTTATTAATACACATATATATACATGATCACTGTCTTGAAATACAAGCTGTGTTTTGGCAAGTATATAAAGAAGGAATCTTAAGATCCTTAACGTACCATGCATACTTTTTATCCTACACCATTTAATTTTAGCTGTCAGCAATACGTCCGGCTTTCACACAATGTTTAGCCTAAAACACAAATATATGTAGTAGGTGTATTCCAACAACGCCAATAAATTCGATTAGATAAAGTGACAATCATTATCCTGATGGATTTTACCAACTTGAACATTCTGTAAAGTCCTATAGTTGTGAAAATGCGATTCGAATAATGTAAGAAAAATGTAAATAGGAAGCGTTTGTCTTGTGTCATTTTCATTGTATATATCTATTTATTGTACTTTTTCGTGGTAACACAATCACATATATTCATATGCAGGTCACTACAATTCTTAATGTATCGCACATTTTCGCAGACGATCTATTAATTTTTATTGAAATTCTGGTTTATTTTCTTCGTCCTAACAGCTTAAATTCCATCCGGAGTATGCAAATAACGACATAGTGGTAGGTGAACACGTAGTGTGTTCAAAAGGGACTGGTACTTTCACTGTGTGTGAATATTTAAATAATAAAACGTCAGTTATGTTTTGAAATCAATTTTCGAGTGCACTTTGTTTATTGGCATTTCTGCTATTTACGAATACATGCAAACTTAAAGAGCCCGTGTCATCATCATGTTTAAGTATGCGAGTAAGTATACACATGCTGTTGAGATATTAAAAACCTTTACAGGGAATTTAGCACCATTTTCACAAAAGAACAAATATAAATACTGACACTTTATAGCAATGCAGTTTGGCAAAATCATTTAGGAATAAAAAATAAATGGGTCCCCAGGCACACCATAGCTCACGACATGCATGCATTTATGAAATTTGGCGTGAAGGAAATTACATGTGGGGAACAAGTTATAAAGCTTATTACTTGTGGTGAATAGGTTTTAAATGTTGAACAGCTAGCAAATTATAGGTAAAAACTATAAAATTTGTCTCACAGTCTTTTTGATTGAAAATTCAGAATTGTTCGTTAGTTTTTGTTGGTATTAATGGCCATAATTTCTGCTCCAGCTTAGACCTATATAAAGGGAAGCAACTCGCGAACCATGCGAAATCTGTAAAAGGAAATATACATAAAAATATGAAGAGAAAACAAAATACACGATTCAACAACCATATCAGTTTAAGTTACATTAAGTTTAAATTACAGCTTTTCTATGGACGTATCTGAACATGATTGTAATTCAAAACAGGGTTATGAAATGCATATCATACTTATTTTTATAACTAAAAATGAAAAAAAAAAAAAAATGACATAAAAGGAAAGCTAAAAAAATGGAGACAGCTCAAGACTTTGACACAGGTAACCACCTATTTGTACTAAACCGTCCACTCAAATGTCATTATGTTCCTTTCCGTGATTTGGTACCATGCCGTGTAAACAAACCAGCCCTTTACGCTTTACAGTACATAAGATGATAAGATATACGTTTCCAGTGTACACAGTGAGGCATGAAAAGCCTCATCACCGCTTCACCCATCACCTAGTTGTCATCTAGTGCCCCCATTTCTTGACACGATTCCCTTCATATGAAATGACCACCTTTCACTTAAGTATTCATGTTGCTATTTTTAATTTCATTGGGATATGAAAGAAATCATGTTTGCAAAATGAGTGAATCCGCGTATGAAAAATTAACTATAAGCATTGATGTGACTATATTTCAACTTCATCGAGGCATGAAATAAATTTTGTTTGCTGACTTTTGTGGGAATAGTGATATTTCAATGCTTAAATAAAGACAAAGAATCGACCAGTCAGAGAGCTTTGTTATAAAAACAAAGAAAGAAATAATCATCAATACATGCGGCGTAGCCGCAGCTTGCATTGTCGATGAGGTCGTTAATGTTGACGCATAGCGACGTACTGTGATCATGACGCGATGAAAAAACAGGAATTTCATATTTCTTCTCAATAAAGAATGGGAGAAAAAGAATTAATCATGGGTCTGTCAAGTAGACAGAGATATTTTAACCCTCTTGAAAGATTTTGGGCGTCAACCCTCGGCAAGCCTCGGGATGACATGCCAAAATCTTTCACTCGGTTTGAGGTATCCCTGTCCACGTGACAGACCCATGTAAGATTCTATTTAATTCCGTATTTGCATATTACAAAGTTATCTGCCCTTGGTGGTAGGTATTGTTTATGACGTCATGTGTTTCAGAGGGTAACGTCATATTACAGGTATTTAGAGAAAACGACGTGAGTTGCTGTCAAAAATAACACCGTCACAATGGATACCTATCCGAAAGGGAGGCAAGGGAGGTAATATCAAAGACGGAGTACAGTACAAGCAACAAATATAATCATTATTCTTTAAAACATGATTTCTGTGTCACACCGTTCTCTATGTACTACGCTCCAAATCAATAACTCAGATATATATATACGATCTGCCATAAGCCAGTGTAGTCTACATCACAGCTTATATTGCCCCAATTCAATCCGTATACATATACCGTAAAATATTTACCAATACTAGGCACAATTTTAGAAAATTAATATTCAGTCATGTTTTTCACGAGGTACGTGTATATTACCTTATGTTCTGATTTCTGATGATCTGACAGACACTTGTCGTCGCACTAACTGATGACACAGACACACGCATTTTCTTTATACAAATATATTACAAAAGTTAATATACTTTTTATAAAACATTTTTTTAAAAAAGAACATAGTTGTTTGAAATTTTATGTAACTACATTGTATATGTGTATGGGGTACTCTATAGAAATGATCGCTAATATACATTCAATGTTAGGTATACATACCTCAGGTTGCACAAATGGAACGGTATACGACGATATGTATGTCAGCACAATGCGTCATCATTGTACAGAGTTATAATGTGAAGAATGAAATTCTGTCATCGTTGGACATGCACACAATGTACAATTGAGCAGACAAATATGATAAAAGACACCAGGGCGCAATCACATCTAATGTTCGGGTCAATTCAAAATAAGTCATAATGAGATATCGGTGCCAAGGCCACATGTCCAGAAAACATACATCTCGAGAATCAAGCAATATTCATTGATATACACTGTTGGAAAGGTGTACGCTTGGTTTGAAAACTGCAGGGTAGGTTGGTGTCGTAGGTCGCGTAAAACAGTGCTTTAAAAAAATCAAACAAAACTTTGGGAGCAAAATTCTGTGGTACTTGACTGTCCGTAACCAATTCTAGATCACCTCGACATTGTCTCCGGGACACGCAGGTTAGTAGTAACAATTTTGGACTAATTTCGGGAAAAGATGACAGCGCCCATGATAACATGCTTCAACGTAATCAGGTGCCGAAGATGTTTATATTCCTCGACTGTATCTATATTTACTGTACATGGGTTATAGATGAAGCTTCTTTGTTTTTTTATATAAATTACAACTAGAAATTGGATTAGGTGTCACCTTATTAGGTCACCTGAGACGAAGATCTCACGGTACCTATTCTAATCGCTTTTTGTCCGTCGCTGAGCGTCGGCCGTCGTGTGTTCGTACACAATTTACATTTTCTACTTCTTCTCCAAATCTGTCAAAGCAAATTGAATGGAATTTGCACAAACCTTCTAAAGAGTAAGGCAAATCAAAATTGTGAATTATATATGCCCCATCCCCATGGGGCAGTGAGAGGGGTACAATTGACTAAGTTTCATAAATCTTCTTCACTCGGATATGTGGAAGAATCAAATAGTTGTCATATATTGAAAGGTCTCAAGACAAAAATTGTGCATTTCATGGCTTGTGGTCTCCCCTGTGAAGGGAGTCAAATTTACTTTAGTTTGTATAGGGAAAACATATATATGAGAATTATTTGCTCAATTTTCATGGGAAATGTAACAGATATAACGGAATCAAATACTCGTCATAGTTTAAACATGGTCTTAAACCTTAAAAGATCAAATTGATATCATAGACTGACTTCAAGAGCATGATGAGCCAAAATATAGAGTTTAAATGTCTTTGTTTCACTGTATCCAAACTCGGTGACCGTTAGGGTCTTTCGGCCTCTTGTTGATAATGATACTGTCAATAAAACAGCAGACATTATGTTAAAATGTCCCTCTGAAAACAGTTCCGTTGTTTAGAGTCATCGATGTTAATTAATTGGAATAATTCCCCTACCACGTGGTACCCGATAATGTTTGTGCGGGACTATTGTTTCTAACGTCATTAACGTCGTTCCTATGAGCACCCTAAAATCAATTAGCACGAAATAACTTCAAAACTTAAAACCTAATTTACTTTTGTTTATCTATCCTTCAAATAAATAATTTATTCTTAACGTCAAGATCCGTCGCTTCATGCGTAAAGGGGTTTCCCACGTTTAAAACAAGTGATGCCAGCGAACTGGATATGTAGATTGACGAATCAGAAAAATCATCATAGTTACCCGCTACCAGTCCCTAGTGAGCAGGGCGCATCCTAGCGGAGACTAGAGAACTAAGGAATGTGCACCAGTCTATTGTTGCTATTGATAAGGGAATGACGTCAAAAGATGATATTTCGCGCTATCGTCATTTCAGCGGGAAATTTACAAATAGTTACATTCCATCATAACTTGAGACGGAGATACTCTCGCACAAACATTATCGGGTATCACGTGGTACGTAAATTAGTCCCATTCCACACAACGGTGCTGTTGCTATTAAAATTCAAGAAAAATATTATGGCTTTGTTGTTTATTCATTTTAAACCATGTACATTGCGTATTTCAAAGTTACATGTATACTCTGTCGTCTTTGCATATTACAAAGTAAGCTTGCGGGTAGGTTTCCATTGAGACGTCATTATTTTGTGAGCGAATTCACGTGGTATTCCCCAAAATTGTGACGTTACGCTTGCAAACACATGACGTCACAATCAATACCTACTTGCAAGTGCAGATAACTCTGCAATTTGTAAATGGAGAATATAAAAATACATAGAATACTAGAATTTTATCTCGCGGTAGTATATTTGTTAACCATAAATGTGTCCATCACTTTTTGACCGATTGGATGGAATCCAGTGAACAAGTTAATAAATGTTTCGCACAGTCTCTTTCGGAAATCGACCCTTGAAGTGATGGTAGAGAAAATATGTTATTAAGTGGTTTTTATTTTCATTAAGTATCCCTATTATGAAACCGATGTCCGATAGTTACAATGTCTTCATATTTCTTGCGGTAACAAAGATATGTTATTTCAAAATAAAAGAAAGATTTATCTGGGAAGTCCTTAAATGCATTTGACCTTGTGCATCATCAGGTAGTTTGGTCTTTAACGTACTTCAATAGAAGCGAATAACGTTACCTTGTAGTTGTCTTGCGTCTTGCTTTAAAGCTGGGCGTCGCGCGCTTTAACTGTAATATTCTAAGGAAATCTCTGCAAGCATGTGATTGGTTAGTTTTGGTTTTCTCTTTCCTGAACTCCATCTATTTTTGGTTATGACATAGTGAAGGGTTGATATTTAGACAATAAACTGTTACCAGATTGGACATACAGTTGATATAAAGCCCATCCAGAAGAAAGATATATAGAATGGCGCCCGTTTGGGTGCCATGAATACTTATTTTTCTGACGGATGGGCTTCATATCAACTGTGTGCCCAATCTCGTAATAGTTTATTACTTATATTTCCATTACGATTGTTCAAATTCAAAACTATACACGTATATCTTTAATTTTCCTCTTGCGCTAGTGTTGACGTTTGTAGTCAATTTGGTAACGAATGTAAGACTACATTGTAACTATGCTATGTGCTCGCCTCTCTGAGGTAGGCTTTAGATTCTGTCCCCCGGCCGAGAAACACCATAGTGTATGAAGTGATATTGCTCACCATAAAGGGAGTGAGACGACTGGTTCGCCCGCTGTCAGTATAATGTGACTGAATGGGGCGTGTTGCTTGGTATCTTCGGTGGCATGCTTCAGTGATATAGCACTATAAAAAGGTCAATAGTTCCATATTTTTTTAAGTTTCCACACACAAGATTAGTCCAGTGGGCGCCTTGATCTGAGCACACTGGATGATAAGTAAAATTATATGAGTAAATAAAAAAAACTAATTAATATTTAAATAGCTAGCAATTTTTAGTATTGTACATATTTAATATATTTTCTCTTTTATAAAGAAAATAGCAATCTTTATTGGGTGACAGGTTTATCATCGGCCTTATAAAATCATTAAAGTGGAAAAGTAATTTGTATTACGACACGTAGTGGTCCAATGTTGGATATTTAATTTTAGTCAAGATGTCTTTCATTGGCCTCAAAGGTGTTCTGAACTATTTGAACCATGCGTAATATATATCTCATTCAATTTTACAACACACCATAGAAATTATTTTCAGTCTAATTCCCCGGGCAGTATAAAAGAGCATCATGATGGTATGGAGGTGGAGCTTATATCTCATTACACAGTTGTTACCCACGGTTTCATGAGCTGTCCCATACTACATTGACAAAACTTACAGATCACTTATTACCTATACTAATTGTCAACGCATTATGGCCCGGATACACTCAGTGATCTTCATTTTGTTTTTACTTCAATCAGGTAAGCATGATTATTTCTTTTCATAGAAACAAAAAAGTGATATATATTTCAGTATTTACATGAAGTCATGAATAACTAATTGAAAGTTCATTGCTAAAGAAGCAGAAAATCCTGACAAATGTAGCAGAAAAAAAACGAAAAAAAATTCACATCTATGCATTCGGACTTTTACATGCTGGTTTGATGTTCAACGTATTTATGTTAATTCATCTCCAAACTGCGTTAGTTGACTTATGTTTCTAAAAGCTATTCGGTGATGAACTTGATAAACAGAATAGTGTAGTCGATTCGGTTCTGTCAGAGCAACGGAACTTCCAAATTACCGAAAACATTTCTACAAAAGGTGAAGTTAATCGTTCAGCAATAAAAGTGAACGGTTAGATTGCATAGTGGTATCAATGATGTTAATTATTGCTTGCTATCACCCTCCAGTAATGCACTGCTGAAATGTCTATCAATCAAATGATATCTATTGTTTGATAATACGCATTATATTTGTATAACGTTTCATAAATAATTACCCAGTGATTTTCGGTTATAAAGGCATTTACCGATATATATATATGTGTGCACTAGAACATAACGCACATGGTACACAAAAAGTTTTTTTAACATAAATTTAAGTAAAAAAATATATATATTGTAAACATTTATTGATATATGTATTATTTTCTACATTATAATGAAATTAAAATCAAGTTATATCAACTTACCGAACAAATATTGGTTTCAATAACGACGACAAATTTTGAAACACCTGCATATTGTGGAAACGTGATCGGTTCGTACAGAAATAAAGTTCACTAAAAATGAAAAGTCTATGTAAATATTTAGGTTAGTTAGTAAGACCAAACTTCAACACCTTCATTAAGAGATCTTTACTAAAAGCTTGTCAACTGATGAGTACATCATGTCATTTAAGGATAATATACAGTGTAAAGACCTTTATAATAAAAGTGTGTTCAATGTATACAGATTCACATTCGCTTTCATCGGGTTTAATCCTACTGAAAGTATGTTACCTGCGACAAAGTCAATCATACACTGTGACACAGTACTGAAGCAACCATTAGTGTTCTTAAGTGCGTCTGCTTTTTAATTTCGTATCAATATTTGCATTATAATAATAATATAACGAAATAACGATTAAAACCATTAATAATAAAATGGTTAAGATACGAATATGTTTCTATGGTAAGTGGTTACAGATCATAAAACCGTTGTATCTTTACTTCATTGAATGCGGTTAAATCCTGTGAACAAAGAAATGAAATTTAAATGTGACTTTATGGGTTTATTTGTTTTGCATATGCTAAACAGGTCCATAACCATTTAAAATATATTTCACAAACAAAAAATGGAATGTACCTCAAAAGTACTAATTAATAGGGTCTGATATTAAGGTGAGTGCTCGGTAGCCCTAGGTCATATCGTGTCTGACTACTGACCCAAAAATCAGAGATTTAATTGACCTTATACACAAGCGCGTTGACCGCATTAGGGGGGGGGGGGGGGGGGGGTAGAGTAAAGGAGTGGGCAGATTCGACGAAACACGTAGGCCCTTAAACTAGCACAGGGCATGTCACCATCAATTACAAATATAGTGTAGTAATTGATAGTTTTGATTTTGATCTATGTCTCTAAGCTACTCCGTCTTAAAATAAAAATCATTAAAAGAAGTTTGAATTTGAATTCGACTCTTTTGATTAATGAAGTTTTAACATTGTCGGACAAAGTTTGTCTAAAGCAAAGTAATATGTGAGTGACTTATGTACAAGAGATTGCTATTGTTTGTAAAATTTGTCCAGAGTTTTTTTTTTGTATTAGTAGGATCGTATATACATACAAGATAATACAAATGATACACTAAAAATATAAAAGATGCAAATGAAATTTATAATTTATCATATTTATGTATATCTGTAAACTTCATCGAGGAAATTAAAGTTTATAATCATTGTTATATCAAGGTGAGTCATACAGCTCTTTGTTTCTTGCATATACAGAAGTTCCTGGTGGATTTTTTTTGTACGAATATTTCATCGAATGTATATTACTGTCAACAACTTTTTTTCGAGTGCAAAATTCGCGAAATTTTATCACTTCGTATGAACATTAACATCAACTTATGATATTTCAATCCGCGAATCTTCCTGAACTTGTTGTGAAATGAAAAAAACGTGAAATTAATTCTCCGCAAAAGAAAACTAGTTTACAGTGACACATATGTCAATCATAAGTGTACCGTGTGGCGTATCACGATACAATTAATTCATTAATTAATTAATCATTTAGTATTAAAGTTAGTCCAACCCCGACGATACAGTGTTATAAGTCCAGGTGTCGTAATCTCAATCACGTAAGGACAAAGTTTTAAAGTAAGTCAACCGTAAACCAAAGAGTACTGTGTATAATTTGCAGTTATAATCCTTTATACGATCTACCATTCACTTTACCTAGAAGACCCTGACTTAGAGCACAAGATAAAAATGTACCATCTAACCACTGGTTCCGCATATCAGAATATGAAACATATCTGATAATCACTTTATCTGGAGTTACTTTACAAATGTGGTTAAGAAGATGTCATTTCATATTTGTCAGTGGTTTTCTATTCTTAACAAATAGATGGAAATTTCATTCAGGGAGGCTGTCCTTTATTTAATCGTAAAATATCATTTAGTTCCGATCATGTAAAAATCATCCTCGATATTCCAGGGGTTCCGATCACTTACGATCTCTTCACCCCTGGACTATCTCATAGTAAAATTTGAGGCAACAGATTGGAACAGGTAATTTAGTCATTTGATGTACATCAGAAGAACCGTATAACGGTACACTGTGGTTGACTGAGTCTCTGTAGTCTTCAAAGGAAATCTTTGCTGGCATGTGATTGGTCAAATGTTTTCAGCTGAGCTGCCTTCAATTTCACTATGAGATATTCCAGAGGTGTAGAGATCGTAAGTGATCGGAACCCCTGGAGTATCGAGGATGCGTAAAAATAAACATATGAAATAAAGATCATTACATGTTCAACTTTGATGTGTAAAGTATCTAAGTCAGAGCCCACATATTCTCCTGAATACAATGAATCTGACATACATATTCTTTGTAAATCTTTGGTTTTGAGGTACAACTATGGGATAACAACAGTTTAACCTTTTAGATACATGTTTATTGATTTTACAACAGGCAAATTGAAATAATAAATGTTAAATTTTTAATGAAGTTAGATTTGTTAATACGTTTGCGTGACTTATTCAACGCATGGTATAAGACAACCTGCATATTTTCTATTTCCGCTAAGAATATTTGCGGAATGATTGAAATATTTCGGTACGTAAAACTATGATTATCGCATTTGCTCAGATAATGTTATGCACTGAAAACATTTAAGACAGATAATATAAATTGATATCTACCACATTAAGTGCATTTTGAAAACTATGGTAAATGGAACAGAATCGTTGCTCTGAAATTTGCCGTCTGTCGTTAACAGTTTCGCCAGTTACTAGTCCCGTAACATCCGGCTTAGACAAGTTCTATTGTGCAGTTTGTAAAAACACCATTAAGGGTCATGTCTAGGTGACCTTTGGAAGTGGCGAAACAATTTGCTGCCTGTAAAATCTTGACAGTGAATTTCATGGGACGAAAGAATTTGGAAAAAAACTGTCAAAATGATTTCCGTGAATGTAGTCATCTCGCCCAAAGAGCAAAACAAATGTATTCGTTTATGTATATTGGGGCAAATGGCGTTGTCAATTTATGTGTAGAAAATAAATTTGATTTGAAGTACATTTTCGTACATATACACGTGGAATAAAGGTCATTCGAACATGACCCTATTGGGATGTTGTCAGATCCTGTATTGAACGAAGTGGTTATAAGGATATGTATTTCAATCAGATTGCACAATGCTTCAACAATTGTTTATATCGTGTTCCCTTTCACAGTGGAGTGTCGTTCCGATGGAGTGTCGCCATTTTTCTGTCTCTCCATGTTTCCCGTACATGATACAGCAACGCAGCAGAGCTCACAGTCACCGTTTTTCATCCATGTTGGAGAAGCTTCATTCCGACCATCACAGCATATAAACGGTCAGTATTGATATACCCAGTGGTCAGATGTATACCTACATTAAACCATCTTTTATATTTAGAAATTTGTGTCAATGTGAATGAAACCATTAAGCTGAAATAGATTATATTATATTTTATCAAACAAGGTTTTGAATGACCACTCTTACTTGCTAATGAGACGATCTTCGTCAATAACTTTTCTTGTCTATTCTTATATGTACTTTGATAAAGCGTTTTGTGGCATTAAAATGAAACACAGAGTTGCCGTAAGAATATTCATCTCTTACAAATCGTACATTCTTTCATGTACAGTTAACATGGAAATTTAAACATGTACCAAAATGGTTGCGAAATAATTCTCATTAATTGATTGACATATATGAAAATTCAATGTCAGCAATAAAGATGTTACAGGCAAGCGGCAATATGTAAGCCATGGTTCCTAGTGGAAGCATAGTCAGAAATACCTTCTAAACAATACAAGTCCTCAGTGAATTAGGTTATAATAAGAAACTGACTAAATGTGTGCTATACCCAACACTATTAGAGAAGGTTGAATACTGTATAAAAAGTAAAAGTAAAACAAAGTTATTATTACTAATATGACGATAAACATTAAAATACTTACTGCGATAATGAGTTTAAGGTACTGGCCATGGAAGTAAAACGGAAAGTTGGACTTTTCACAATCCTTTGTAACATTTTGTTAAAATGGTTTTACTCACAACAATAAAAAATATGATATCTATATATATTTTATTACTTGTACAGTTATATGTGCCGTATGTTTATACTAACGAATAAAAAAGAGCCTTTAATATTCTTATTCAACACCAAAATTACCAACAATTCACTAATTAGTATGCATAGGATTCAATTTTAAAAGTACAAATAAGAGCTGAAAATGGTTTTTGATAGCACTGCCAAACATTATCGTGTTTACATCCACAGTACCGTAAAATGGAAACATACGGTTGTTGTGGTATTCAATTTCAATTCACATTTTTACAGTATTGTTCATAATTGTAAAGTGATTTATGCCGATATCCTTCCATCTTAACATACATAAGGCATAAAATATTGCAGTGTACATATTCTGTGTTGTAACTAATGTTTATAATGCATCACACCTATTTGTAGGTCCATTCGAACGATCTTTACAGATTAATTCATCAAAATTGGTGGCTTTCAATAGATTACAAAAGAAAAAAAAATAACATGTCAAACCGTTTGCCACGTAATGGTACAAATATAACTTCAAAAAAGAAAAAAAATGTAAAGAAATGATATATAATCGTGAGGTCCAATTATGTAATTAGCATATTTATGATGCTTTAATATGTTTTCCATTTCTAAGCCTTTACGGTCACTTGATCGTGACATGATACAAAGTTGTCATTAGGACTGTTGTGTTAAACTTTTCATAACTTACTGACAAATAATTTACTTTTTAAATTTACATTAAAGATGTTATATATTATATAGTCTCATTGAAAATAAGTCATTGTCTGCTCAAGTTATTGGCTTGACAATGTGCAACGACGACGGACAAAGGCTGTAATTGTTCATTAAAACTTATGGTCAGGTAACCTGAAAACTAATATTAGATATGCTCTCGTTTCCCACTATTCTCATTGGCTAAAACATGGTCACGTGAAGTTCGATGTATTTCAAATCGACTCGTTGTTTCTTTTCATCTTTAGTGTGGCGTCCAATATGCCAACGCTTTTCATGTAATAAGCATGTACAGTACTTAATGTTACAATGTATCTAATATAAAAACTATTGACCTTTGTTTCGGTCCATATGGTGTTATTCCGCCATGGTATAATTTAAAATAATGACCTCGGTGTTACATCATATGGACCACAAAACACTAAAGGTCTATAATTGATATATAACGCACAATAAATGGGAATTGCTGGAGTAAACGTCTCGTGCAAGTAGGTATCATTAGGTTATCCAACAATTGACCGACAAAAAATATTTCGTGTGTTCTTGATACTGCTGTTTGCTTTTATCCAATTCATGATGGCACAGCACTTTAATTCAGAATGATGTGCATATCTAAGGTGCTAAAGCCGACGTTATTGTATATGTCCGCTAATATGTGCAACCATTATGGTATGCATCATCTGCATACCAGACTACGGCTGAATTATCCGTAGCTAAATTCTGCACTTTTCAACCGTCAGGTTCACAATGAGCTTTAATTTGAAATCTACATATCTATTTCGTCTACAAGTTTAACCCTATATGTGCATGTACAATTTCGTGACATGTCATTAAAAAGAACAAGTCTCAAATGTCAATGTCAAATAACCTTATTTTTTAGGTTCAATAATATGTGAAACAGGGTGAAAATTAAATGGTCATGCAATTGACATAATTTGAGGATATAGCTTTATCTTGCTGTGTGCTTTTGAGAATCATACATAGTAAAATAGGCATAGGACAATATTGAAGGAGACTTTTATCTTTTGATCACTATATAATCTAACCGATTGCTTTTGTGTTGTATTGACTAATCGCCAAGCGTATGTAGCTATGCCATGGGTACGCATGTGTACCTTTTAATGTCGGAGTAAATGGCGTAGCACCAATTAACAGTACAAAGTCACGCGCTGTATGATTGACAGCTGGCAAACCGTCAATTAGATACACAACAAGATGTTGTGCCAGAACTCTAAATGAAATATAAATATCGTATAACATTCACTAGTTTAAGATGTAACATAGCGCATGATTTCATATAAACATAATTACTGCCACTGCCTGAGATCGAACTCGGGAATTCTCTCTAGCCCAGCGGTATATTGTGGCTATCATTCATCAGGGTTACATACTCGTCATCAAGGAATGAAATCGTCCTCGGGTTTCCAGGGTTAAAAACGATGCTTGTGTGGCATGGCTGAGTATTTCCTCGAGTTCCTACGTGGGAGCTAATGTAACCGAGCGCATGCTTTGATATAAACATAAACTTTTTCTTACATGTACAAGGGATCGAACTCGGGACCTCTTGGTTACTAGTCTCACGCTCAACCGATCGAGCGAGCTAAAGAGAAGTTCTCTCTAGCCGAACGGTATATCGCGGCTAGGTCTCAACTGTGTTACAAAATCATATCTTAGAACTACCTGTAACAGTTTACTAATAATCATATTTGACAACGAACTACGCATGAAGCTCGTCGACGGATAAAAGGCCGTTATAACCTATACTCAGGTGACCTGAAAACTAAAATTAGACATGCTCTGATTTTCCACTATTGTCATTGACTGATACCTGGTCATGTGACAAATGATATATAGCATATCAACTGGGTATTTGTTTTAGGAACACCAAGTCAATATTCATTTGTGAACTTCATAGCACAAACGTTGAATTCTACGGGGTGGTTCATGGCCAACACATTTCCTTTAATTAACATGCACATTTGGTAACCTTTGTTTCGGTTCATTTAAGCATTGATGTCACAATTTTTTAATTTTATCGGGGTATGAAAAAAAATTGTTTGCAAACTGTGTGAATTCGCGTAGCGGATTCTCACAAAAGTTTGCAAACAATTTTTTTTTCATAACCCGATAACTTTAAAAAATAGTGACATCAATACTTATAATTAATTTTATACTCTATTTGATAAAATGAAGTATGTTTAAATGTAACATTATAGTGGTTTTTCAAGGGATTTTTTTTCCGAATCAATACGCAACGTCAATGTCTCTATTGTGACGTCACGTTAACGTCGGGGTTTCGCGCCATTCTCGTATTTTTTTTTCATAGTGGTATGCAAAAAAAATATTGGCCAATCAGAAAGCCAGATTTGGTATGAAAACAAAGAAAAATTAATTATATGGTGTTAATCCGCCATGGAAAATTTAAAATAATAGCATATGAACCGCAATCGAACAATTGGCCAATACAAAGAAAAAATTCGTATGTTCTTGAAAGGAGTCTATGTTATTCGCTTTCAGCGAATTCATAATGACACAACACTATGATTAAGAATAATGTGCATATATATTTAAGGTGAAAACGTTATTGTCTATGTCCGCCAACATGTGCCACCACGAAGTATGCCATGTATCGTCTGCATACCAGTTAAATGTTGTATTATACGTAGCTAAATTCTTCACCTTTCAATTACCAGGTTTACAATGAGAATTAATTTGAAATCCTTATATCTACAGGATGAGTCTATTACTACATGTACAATTGGTGGTAATTATGGAAATTACATTATATTGTAAAGTTATGTAAATTAAAGATGAAAAATGTGCAATAACCATATGCCACTAAATGGAACATGTCTCTATATTGCCCATGTAAAATAACCTAGTTTTGTAGATTTACCTCATGATATATATAACAAGGTAAAATTACAGTAGTCATGTACCTGGCATGGTTTTAGGATAAAGCTTGAACTTGTTATATTGTAAAACATGATGTAAATATATCTGAATATAGTACAGTTATTGAAGGAGTCTTTTATCTTTTTTATCATTATAGAATCTATCCGATTGCTTTTATGTGGTATTTACTAACCGCCAAGTGGTATGTAGCCATGTCACGTGCACACACGTGTACCTATTTCACATAGGAGAAAATGTTGTAGCAAGCACAATTAACACTACAAGGTCACGTATATAAAAATGTACTGTTTGGTGGACAGCATGTGAACCGTCAATTAAATACACAACTAGATGTTGTGTCAGAACTCTGAGAGAAATATAAATGTCTTAAAACATTCACAAAGTTTTAGAATATTGTAAATAATGTTTTCCTTTTTATGACATAATCAAAAATTCATAATGTAATGATTGTTTATTTTGCAATGTGTATGGCTAGATCAATTTTAAAATGTGGAAAAGGACAATTCAAAAGATTATTATTCCATGAAAATGTAATCATTTGACGATTCTGGAAACAAATACAAATACTTGGTTGTCCAAGTGTATTATTCTTCGTATATAATGTGTAAGTAATTATATTTTCCTTATTTTTCAGTAACACTTACGTCGTATGACGAGCGTCCATTTATCGGCGTAATAATGAACGCTCAGCTTGCTGGTACTGATGACATTGTCGGGAGTTTTCTGGTGTACCCTGACAACAGAACGAAAACAGGGAGCTGCTCTGGAAACTCTAAGGTACTCAGAATACATCCGTGAATGGGATTTAATTATTTAAATTCAGATATGAATACATGTATTTAGTTTCTTTGTTTGCCTATACATATATCGCTATAAACCAAAATGGTAATTGTGCACTATCCTGGTATTATGTTTACAACCAAAATGAACTAACTTACAATTACTTTAAAGTGTTACACAGGCAAAATTTCGTCAAGTGCATCGGTACAAGAAAGCGATCTTCATGTGATCTTTTTCACGTGAATTTTACGTGAAAAAAAATCATGGGAATTTAACGTGACAAAAAATAATACGAAATTTATGTGAAGGAATATTGCCTGTGTAGTACCGAGTGGGGCCGAGGTGGCCGAGTTGTTAACATGTCCTGACATATAACCACAAACCCTTCAACTCTGTCAGTCGGTTGGTTTTCTTCGGGTACTCTGGGTTTTTCTCCACCACCAAACCTGGCACGTCCTTACATGGCCCTGGCTCTTAATAGGACGTTAAACTAAAGAAACCAAAACCAAACCAAACCAATAGATTTAGAAGAATAGTAAAGGAGTCGTGTACAAGAAGAGGTGATACCATTAATATAGGTAAACTCGCCACGATTTGTACTTAGGAATATAAGGTTCTTCAATATTTTTTAATTGTCAATGCAGATATTGTCGGAGTTATCAGAATAAGGACAATACACTCGTGTCGTTTGAAGCTGTGTTGCATGGCTACCATGCAATAAAGTCACAACATGTTGTAAAACCCGAGGCTTGCCGAGAGTTTTACAACATTTTATGATCTCGAGGGTAAAATATCAATTTCCTTAAATCCGCGTATTCATGGGTATTTTTCTCTTATACCTCAACGTTACATTGAAATTTTGCGTCAAATGTGACGTCAAGAGGCTTGATTGCATTCCATTCAATACAGCAACATGAGTGTGTATTGCCCCAGACAAGCCAGTATTACGCGTGTATGAACGAGATAAAACGTTATCTTACTTGTAGAACTCAGAACAACCTACTTTTTGTTTCCTTTATTTAACATACATAAACGTAAAAGTTTTAAGCATCAGGCCAAAAAATATATGTCTGTTAAAGGTTACATTGGCAAACAAATGGTCGGTTTTCCTTCTGCGTCTTCTCTGTGTTTATGTGTGTTTTTTTTTAATAATTTTTTTTCTTTTTTTTTTCTTTTTGCATAATTACATTACAACACAATGTACACAGTCACATAAAACAATATATAGGTACACATATATATGTATTCACAATCACATATCACTCGCGAGCACACATAAAAACACACACACACACACCCACACATCGTCACACCCACACACTCCCACCCACACACTCACCCTTACACACACCCACATTCGTGCAAGAATGTACACACAAATATTTCATTTTAAGGGAAAATTTTAGAATTGAATTTTATAATTGTTATAAATAGCACAATATTAATATCAAGTGTGTTGTTGTACTAGTTTAAAATACGTATTTGAACAGGCAATGTATTTTCAATCACAACTTACAAAATCAGTTATCCAGTAATAAAAAGATTATAATGATTTATCTTGAAATAGCTTATATATTTTACTCAAATGACTTGGTAAATATCTAATGAAAAACACATTTCTAATACTCAAATGTACATGTATCATTGTACTCTCACACATATTCTCTGCCTCAAGCGCATACACCCACACACAGTAATCACGGTTTATGTGTGGTTGGTGTGTGTGATGATGAAAGTTTATGTGAGTGTATGCATGTGTCTTGGAATGGATGCTCTTTTTGTATATATCCTTAAGCTTGTCCTCATAATATATAGATCTACATGTACTATATTATATATATATATATATATAAACACAACTCTTCATTTATTTTTTCTTTCCATATTTTTCCAAATATTTTTCAAGTTTTATAAATATATCTTCTATTTTTTTCGTTTTTTGTTTGTTTTTATCTTAAACCCAGTATGATTGAGAGAGAGAATGTCACAGTGAGTAAATTGAATTAGTAATGATCACAGAATTGAAAATGTTGGTGAGGAAGTATGTATGATTGTGTGTAATTATTATATATTTATTTACTGTATTGATGATAGTTACCCTAAACAGACATATTATTTTTTTGGTCTCAAGCATTTTGTTTCCTTTATTTAACATACAAAAAACGTAAATTTTTTAAGCACCAGGCTCATTTATTATCGCACATAGAATACCCCGTTTGCAACTTAAGGTTTTTTAATGCCCTCCAGGTGTAGTTTGAATATGCCATTGTGTTTAGGAAATATTTCAGAAAATCAGTTGATTGATCAATATATTGAATCAAAAATAATCAAAAAAAGATAATGTTTGTCTGTTATATACAATACACATGTAAATATGGTTTCAATCGTCTTTTTCTCACAAAATATTCACCACTATCATTGTAATATCAATAATACAATGCTACAAGTCTTTCTATGATTGCTCCTATTCCAGAATATTCACCACTAATACCACTAATATTGTAATATCATTAATACAGTGCAAACTTTTCATGCTTTCTATGTTTCAGAATTACATAACCCATTCAGATAACAAACCAGTAACCAATATAGAGGTGACTTGGATCGCTCCAGGAGAAGACATTGGACCTATTACGTTTCGGTATGTTTATTTTAAAATGGTTTGTTCTTGTCATCATGTCAGGATATTGAGCAGGCCATTTCTTCGAAATTGAAACGTCCTATGTTAGGACGTGGATGCGGCACAGTGGTGTAAGCGCAGTTTGTCTGTGAGATATATTCCCCCGATATGGTGAGGTCCGTGTCCAGATAAGGGTAGAAGCATTCCGATCACTTATGATTTCTACACCCCAGGCCTATCTCATACTAAAAGCGGAGACAATAGAACAGAACAGGTAATTTAGTCCTTTGAAGTACACCACAAGAACCGTATAACGGTACACTGTTGTTGGACGTGTCACTTTGATGTTGGGCGTTGCTCTCTCTGTAGTTTTCAAAGGAAATCTTTGCAGGCCTGTAATTGGTTCAGATGCTTTACGGCGACCTGCCTCCAATTTTTCTCTGAGATAGTCACATTTTTTATTTTATTTTTATTTCAGGATAATTTCAATTGCGATTTGGCAAAAGGCAATGCCTTTATTATAGCCCTCTCCCGGTAACTACATGAAAAACTGTACAATACATAAAACTCACCGCTAAAAAGTATAAGTAGTTAGCATTGATGAAAATTATCAAACCATTCAGGAGTGTCTCATAAATCATGTTGTCAGACAAATGTTCACTATATTTTTCAATACATATAACAAATGTTTACAATATCTTAATGAATAAAATTCTAAAGTGCTATCACTGCCAATGACATCTTATGTAAAGCGTCTGGTACATGTATGTCTAGTGCATTCCTGTACAATTTTCAGTAATGTATCATTTGAATTGGCTATTATATATACATTTTTTTGTATAGAGGAAAGTGTCGATAGAATGAGGAATGTTTATATCTAGTGTAACAATAGAATTGCATTACCTAGTTTTTGGTTATTATAATGCGGGTAATAAAGGAAATAATGATAGTAATTTTCTTTTGGAAAATCACAAAGGCAGCCAGGACTTTCACTTAAATGAGAGCTCAAAAAAGAGTTTATATTATAAGTGAAACTTTATTGGCATTATGTGATAATTTTTTGTATCTATTTGTCACATGCCAGAAAATTTGAATTCCGCCAAATGTAGTGGAAACTGTCTATAATTACATGTATAATATCAGATTGTGGGTATTCCGTCTGCATATTACAGAGTTAGCTCCGTTGCGGGCAGGTATTGATTGTTACGTCATTATTTAATGAGCGCAATCCACGTGGTTTTCTTCGAAAAGTATGACGTTACGTTCGCAAACACATGACGTCACTATCAATATCTACCCGCAAGGGCAGATAACTAAGTAATATGAAAATACAGAATTTCCTTTTAATGCACGTATATATGACATAGAAGGAAACGGGCAAGATGGAGAGTTCCATTCTGACATTAAAAAGGGAAAAAGAACTATTGTTGTATAATTGAGTTCTCTGGAATATTTAACAATCTACTATGGCGAAAATTATAGACGTTACTGGTGTTAATAAATGGCCGTAGCAGGTCTTTAAAGGGACAATTCAGTCTAAGAGAACATTAAATTTGTATATATATCAGATAAAACAACTTCTAATGGAAATTACATCAGTCAGTGTTACTGTGATATGCCTGAAACGCCTATGGTGGTGACACGTGTGTGAAATATTCAAACTTGCTCGCTGTCCGCCATTACACACTGTGGTCGAACTTCTTGTATGCCGAACCCTGTCCCTTGCTCGTAAAGTAATGCAACTTTTGGCTAGAACTGCTCAAATCGCTCTGACAGTAGTGTGTTTACCTTATTAGGTGAATTGTCTTGCCTAAAAATCATTTTATCACCTTCTCAGTGGTTATGTAGTTCATTTGTTTAACGTGCGTGACTTTGGCTCGGGTATGGGTACAGAGTTAATATTGTACCTGCTTAATCGTATTGATCAACGATTTGATATTTCAACAATGTTAATTAAAATATTAACAATGTTGTGGAATTTGTCAATGTTTTACGTTATATGTTTCATAAGAATGTAGAACAATACATTTATGCTATAGTTTGCTTATTGGTTATGTAAAAGAATTTGCCTGAGTGAATTGTCTCTTTAATAAAATAGTTCGTGTAATTATAGAAAGCAATAGTGTTTGTCTTCTCTATTGGTTCAAGTTGTATTGGTTGAGTTGACTTGTTGCATTCTGTCTGGGCACAAATTGACCACACTTGGGTTTCTTCTATGTATAACAGCAAAACAAGTTTGTCAGCTATTGCGTAAGTACATAGCTTACAGTGTATAAATCCTTTATTATGATACTGAAATACTCCATTTCGCTATGTCCCTGATTAATCGTGAACTGATGTATGCATGTAACAGAATTGTAGAAAATGAAGTGGCCAGACCGGGGCTCGAATCCGGGACCTCCGAACACTAGCCTAATGTTCTATCAAGTAAGCTCAAATTACTTATAACACGAACATATCTAAAAAGGAAAAAATATGAACAGTTAATCGTATTAGCTATTTGTGCATTCGTAAACCAATCAATCTGACTATCAATTTCCATTTTAGTGCGACTTTCATGGAATCATTTAATGTATTTTGGATAAATGTTGAGACTGATGTTGCACCAGAACAAGCACCCTCTGTACAGACACAGGATCCCGAGGTATACTATTTATAAATCTTTATTTTATATAAATCATCATGCGTATAACATAAATCACGCAGCTATAAGAGAACTGTATTCTGTTAACGAACATAACAGATACCGATATCAAAACATACTTACACGTAAAATTATAGTGATCATATAGATGGTATTTACACAACACAAGAATGTATTCTGTTTTTGTATATAACATTATTTCTCTTGGGAGTAGGTATCTATTGTGAAGTCATTACTTTATGAGCAACAATTAAGTCATCTTCTCTGAAAATATGGCGTTATGCTCACAAATTCAAGACGCAACAATTACGGTACTACTTAACCACAAGGACAGAAAACACTGTAATATGCAAATAAAGATTAGAATTGGCAGAATAAAAAGGTTAGGCCTCAGGATATACCAACCAATCGAAAATTGCATAATGTTTTGTGTCTTCATCTGTAATTGGCTAAGTCAAAACTTAGAATAGTATTAGACTACATAGTTTCATGATATTGGGTCCTAGAGCAAGGTGTACAAATAACCCTGTAATGTATTTTGTATCGAGGATATTAGAAAAACCTTTATTTTTCTAATGTTTATTTCCGGGTTTGTTGACAAACACAGCGCATTAACCAAATAAATTAAAGTTATTATGATAGTTTGATTGTAATTTTCAGATTGCTAAAAGACCCATTGACCTTGATTTGGATGGATGTGGATCAGAATCCGGATGTATGCTGTACCCGGGCTTCTGTTTTGGCCTGGAATGTGATACGGGTGTTACGTTCGAGATGTATTCTGAACATATCCATTTTAATATGTGGGCTAGAACATCGGAGAGCGCTTATGTTTCCATCGGGTTTTCGCACGATCGACTTATGGTAATTCGTATAATATATCCACTAGATATAATATCAATTGTCTCCACATCTATGTATTAAAGCAGCATATTATGTAGTCCGCTAAACCTGTCTTTATTATTAGGTTGTTTTTTTTTAAATTTTTTGTTAATATATAGTTAGCTCGAAGTACCTCTTGAAAATGTGAAATCGTAGGACAGATTTGACCTACGCTACGTCAGCGGCATATTTCTAATATTTTGTCCTCCAATGCCGGGAAAACGTACACATACCTATTCATTGGAATCTTATGTACCCCACTGCCCCCATGTTACATCCCATTTATTAAATCAAACAACTCTGCACAATGAAATACTTCCGAGACCCCTCTATTTCACACATTTGTAATGGCCGCCGTCTACACATTTGGTTGAGCAAACGGCAGCCAATCACCGTCGCTTCCGGTTTTATTTTAAAAAAACCGAAGTGTTTCTAACAAAATTGTAGCCAGTTAGATTTTTTTTAAAAGTGGAATCATGGTCGACATACACGATATGTTGTCAAATACTCGAATTGAACACGACTATTGCTGGTACCGCATCACTTTCGCGATATTCACGTTGCATATGCATGTAGCATATACATGGTAGCATTTTGTTTATCTGTGTCCAAAATTACAGAATATAGGGAAATCATCTTCAAAACGATTTTGGTACGTTGAGTAAATAAAAGATATCACATTTGTTATGAAACAAAACATTTTTTTACAAAAATAATGTTCAATGTTTTATTATACATAATGTATTCGATGAGTTATAATAAATCTTACTGTTTAAATATGTAAGATGACAATTGAACTCACACATAACAATGTTTTCCAATATTTGGATATCTCGCTAATTTTGATAAGAGCATTACATTGTCTTACAGGGTGACGACCTCACTATAACATGTACGCATGCAAATGGGAAATCTACATTTCAATATGGAATAAACATAATGCAGCTGAACTACCGACAATCTAAGGTAGGTGGATAATAATGTTTGTGAAAAGGATGTTAAAGGATTATATAATGGTTATTGTTATATGATTCGCAAAATGATATGAGTGTAAACCGCGAAGGTATTTATGATGTGAGTACACTGCCTCGTACTTCAATACCAGTTATTCAGTTAACAGTTATTACCCTAAAATATATTCACATCAGTCCTTAAGATTCAATCTACTATAAATAAATTCTTCAAAATTAATTTGGGGACTATCTTCTGAAATCAGTTCACCGTTATATCAGGCAATCAGAAGCTTCGTACAGAATTTCGACTTCAATTTTTAATATGAGTTAATAAAATTATTTTTAAGCCAATTAAAATACTAGTTTCGAAATAGCGAATAATTATGAAAATTCTAAACTTCATCACGTGATACATATAAGGCCAAATCTTCGGAAGTTAGATGAATCATAGTAAAGCTCCGAAAAATCTAAGTATTCGAGTAAGGTTAACTTTAATAACCATACAGTCCTTTATTATCATGGGTCAAAAAATTCGTGATATTCCCTTCAGTAAAAAGTGAGAAACGAATCAAGTTTGTTTGTGTCCGCTGAATCGCTACAATAACATGCTCACAAAAGTATATACATGTATATATAATAATTTTGTCCTTTGTGAAATTGTTTGGAAGGAGAACAGATATTGAAAGACATATAAACAGAAATCTAGAAAACTTTTATACATTATTCTAAGATTCGTCTTACATGTAATTACTAAAATTTTAGTACAATTATTTAACTCACTAGATGAAGTATTACTGACATTAATCAAGAAACAAGAAATATTCTATAAGACATTTGTTTTCTCGCTTCCATTTACAGAAGACCATCACTACGAGTTCCGTTAAAGTTATTCCGCCATTGTACTGTACTTATTTGCCCTTGCGATTATAACGTCGTATTTTCGTGAGCAAAACATCATATTCTTACACAAAGATATGGCGTCATTTTTGTGCACAAAGTAATGACGTAACAATCAAAATGATGTTTTCACTATCAATGCTGCATTCCGATTGGTCAAAAAGCGAGTGAAAATATCAAAAGTGATATTTCACGTAAGTGGAAATATCACTTTTATTTTCACCATAATAATAAAATCTGTTACCTGTAAGTGATCGAGATCGGGTTATCTCAGTCGAGGGCTAAGATTTTGTAACATAATCCCAACCGAGGCGTTAGCCGAGGTTGGGATGTTACAAAATCTTAGCCCAAGACTGAGATAACCCGATCTTGATCACTTAAAGGTAATAGATTTTTTTTCTCGCACCTCTAAGATATAATAAAACCATCCATAAACGCATTCAGAGTAAAATTATCCCGTCTTGGGCCTCCTGGTTCAAAGCCGATTGACCATTTCATCTGCGATTCGAATTTAGTCATTCCGCGTAAAACTATAGTTCGGTTATATCAAAGAAAAAGGCTGATCAATCGGTACATACTATTTTAATCATTAAAAACAACAACCAAAAAATGCATGGTAAATGCTGAATGTACATATTTCTAATAATATTGATTGTCTGAAGCGTGTGACGTCATCGATTCGAGAGTATGACGTCACATGCGCGGACTGTTACATGAATGGTGTAAAATTCCGCCAAAAATCGCGTAAAGGTACCAGACAGATCGGACGAGATAGAAAAATCTAGCACTGGGTATCATGTGAGATTTCCCTGTCCGAGGTGCGAGAAAACCTTATATTTCAATAAGAAAAATGTAATAAATGTTTTTATTCCTTACCAGAGAGGACGAGTAACTGATATGGCCACTGAGTATCGAGATGGAAGTTTATATTGTTCCTTCACGATACCTATTATTGTGAATGTCACGACAGTCAACGAAAGTCTTGCGACGTACGATTTGCATAATCCATATCACGTGATGCTGGCATATGGACGACTTTACGAAGGTAGCGTCAAATAGACATTTAGCTTTAGAACATGGATGTTTATATTTATCCATTGGATTTTATCAATATTCTAATAAATTTTATCAAAAATATTCACATGTGTCGAGCTGAGTTCAAGGATAAACATTGAC
The DNA here is from genome assembly GCF_041381155.1 of Argopecten irradians. Classification (NCBI taxonomy): domain Eukaryota; kingdom Metazoa; phylum Mollusca; class Bivalvia; order Pectinida; family Pectinidae; genus Argopecten; species Argopecten irradians. The sequence continues at coordinate 16,061,489 of NC_091144.1, forward strand.
CAAGTGAATGTTATAGATTTGTTAATATTCCCATTTGTTATGTTGAAAAATTTGATTTAGTACGCGCGCTAATATCCACGAAGCCTAGCACAATAAATTATAAGCATTTAAATAATAACAAAATAAGACTTACATGTAACGACAAGCTATTTACATTGTAATGATTACATCAAACAGCACTTCCTACCTGGCTACATTATACTGACGATGGACAATCCAGTCGTCCCACTTCCTATATCAATTATTATTTATGTATAAGTTTAATGCCTCGACGTTTCAAACTTTTTAGCAATTAAAGTAAAGTGTTTTTTTTTATAAAAAAAATGATACCTCTTTCAATTTGAATATAACTGTGCTGATTACATTGAAGGTACTGATGTGATCGCCAAACATGATGAACTGCCAATACAGTCTATCAACAAGATCGCATTTGACGTAATTGGAATTCACCGAGCAAATGCTCTACCTCTCATTACCCAAATACACGGTGAGATAAAAGTAACACGGGCTTCTCTATTAATGATATTTCATTTAAGAAATCGTGCTCATAAAAATAATGATTTTGATTCAAATGAGCAATAAATATAAACTTGTATATTTTTTATTCTTATTTCCATTGATACGCATAACATATGTTCCTTTTGACATGTTGAGATTCAAGATATTGTATAATTCTCTGTATTAAGCAAATTATTTAAGAAATTGTGCTTCAAACACAAAAAAATCAGTTTTGTTATTATGTAATGCCGTTTTAGATATTTCAAATATGCGCTTATAAACGAAATATTTTTCAAAGTTATTTTTATTAGTTATTATCGGATGTAAATATAATTTAATCATCTTACCACCCTTATAACACTTTATAATCCAGGCTAGAGAGAACTGTTCTAAATTACTAGTTGTTTAGGTCGATATATTTCCTTTTAGTTGCAATGATTCAACGTTCTGTGCCGTAATACAGTCTCAAAACATGTTTAATTTCGTGCTTGATTTATACAGTCAAACCTGAATCATTTTTAATGGTTTAGGTCGTTGGGCCTATTGACCAGTGATTTCCGATATAGAACACCGATAACATGTATGTGCAGTTAACAACAGGAAACAAAAGCAGGCATTAAGCGTTAATCAATCACATATATGTATTTGTTACGAAAAAAGACAGTTCCTGGATGTATTTGCGATGTTTTCAGAAATAGTTTTTGTGCTATTCGCAGTGCGTAGTTGAAGTTGCGTAGTAATTTGATGCGTTTTGCGATTTTTTAAGAAATGTTTTGTGTACTTACTGTTAATTTTGAAGTTGCATAGTGTCTGGTTGTTTTCTATAATGATTTAAGGTTAATGTGATTAGTGCAAACCACTAATCATTGTCTATTTCGTGTGTTTATACAGGAGCTCTGATGTTGACTGCCTGGATACTCTTTGTAGGCATTACTACTGTTGTAGCTCGATACCACAAACCAATGTACCCAGATAAGCTCGTCTGTGGAACAAAGGTTTGGTTTCAGGTGGGTATACCGTGGTAGTCATATGTTAGTTAGTTACTGGTTTTACCGCCTACATGACTCCGTCTATTGCATGGTAGTGTAAATCATCATTCCAGGGAAATCAATGGTTTAGGTTCAAGGAAAGTGAACATGATGTGGTTTTAACTTATGTTGTAAAGTGCAGTTCGGTCTTTGCAATTATGTAGACGTAGTAGGCAGAAATACTTGTTTGAACTTGCAAATATATATATTAGTATGATTGCATCCTCGATATTTCATGGGTTACTATCACTGACGTTATATCCACCCCAGGACTATCTCACAGTAAAACCTAACGCAAGTCAGGATAAAAAATTTACTATGAAGATTGCAGAGAGAGCGAAGCCCAACATCAAAGCCACACCGTCAACCACAGTGTACCGTTATACGATTCTTTTTATGTACATCAGAGGACCACATTACCTGTGTGTTGTGTAGCCTTCAATTTTTACTATGAAATAGTACAGGGGTGGATATTACGTCAGTGATAGTAACCCTTGGATTATTGAGAATTATATGATAAATGACTATACTACAATGTATTGGAAATTGCATTGAATTTATATACATTAATTTACTATTCTGTAACCTCTATTTAAAAAAATAATATATTTTTTGCTATAGATCCACAGATCCACAGCTGTAGCAGTTTTCATTTTCACTGCAGCTTCCTTCGTCATAATATTCGTTAAAGTAAAAGGATTATCAGATGTAAGTTTTTGTTGTTTACATTATGTTTCACGACAATTATTTAAGTTTGATACTATCTTATGTTCTATTTATTATTACAAGTGCATGTCTTCACATCACTGAAGTTAACTTCGTTGACCTTTTGGTCATGATGTTTATTTCCATAGTTGTAGTTTGTAGATGCTCTTTCATTAGTGACTTAATATCAACGGGACATTCGGTATGTTACATAATTTCATTTTGTCGACAATCAGAGTTGGCTTGGTATTACCGAGACATAATTCCGTCTTTGTGTATATTATTACAAAGTTAGCTCCCTTGCAGGTAGGTATCTATTGTGACATCTTTATATAGAGGGCGCAATTCGCGTCGTTTTCTCCGAAAAATATGACGTTACGCTCGCGAACACATGACGTCCCAATCAATACTTACCCACATGGACAGATGACTCTGTAATATGCAAATACAGATTATGATTTACTTTATTTTAGCATGTTGGTATTCACACTTGGACTGGTATAACTGTGATGGCGTGTGTGTGTCTACAGTTGATAGGCGGTCTCCTACGACCGTCGCCTGAAAGCCGTGTCAGACCAGTGTTTAATTACCTACACTGGGGTTTAGGCAAATCTGCTCAAATACTAGCAGGTATATATCATTTGGTTTTTGTGTCTTCTTTTTTATTCTGCTTAACAGTTTTCCTGTTGTATTCAACGTAATTTAAACACATTGTAAGCGAGAACATTTTTGCTAAAAGATTTTTTTACAATTTTTGTGATTTGTTTGCAAAAAAGACTAAAGTACAAGTAAGTTCCCATAAGAAATCTTACAGATGAAATGATTTAATTCACATTGCAACATGTAATACAACGATGTCTTAAACGTTATTTGAATTCCCAACAGTGTGGAACTAATGTTGGCGTCTTTAATTAGAAGTTTGGCTAACCTTTAACTAGAAATTTGGATAACATTTCGGTTTTATTAAAACGAAAAAGATAATATTCGAATTTTGTTTTATTTGTGAGTACATAATACAATGCATACAGTGCATATACCGGAATATATTTCAGCTGTAACATCCGTTATCATTTTCAACACGGGGTACCTGCCAAAAGTTCAAGAGGAATTTGGAACCTCCATACTCTGTTTTTGGATAGGAGTTCAGGTATTATGGGAGGTCCTGTTTGAAGTAACCAAGTGTCATACATCAAGTGAGTTCATACAATATATCATTATCTGGCAACGAGAAAACTACTAGCCAAGCTTTACTTACAAGATATAGACAGAAATCCATTTTAATTCAAAACTGCGTACATTATGTTATACATTGATTGAGAAAAGACTTTGGTTTTTTCACTTATAAAAAATCTTTCAAAATATATTTCTTAAAACAATGGAGGTGCTAATTTTCTTTAGTTCTCTATTGGAAACCTATATAAGGTTTGATTAATAAAACTGTGAAAATCATTCAAAGATATAGACAATAACCTATGATGTGGTATAAATATTATTTTAATACATATTTTTGCACTGCATCAGTACTCATTTTTATGTTTTATTTATGCTAGCAGTCAAAGTATGTAGTTGAAGCGCGTAAGGATATATCAAGTTTCCGGTTTATACTGACCTTGCCAGTTTCCCTCGGTTGCGTCTCCCGAGAACTGCCGAACTTCACCAATCTCTCCACCCCATACTTTAACTGTATAATAACATGTTTATATTGTAGAGAAAGCTGACAAACCAGACCCTACCAGTAGCAGGACAGGTGTACAGACAGTGATGTTATGGTGTTTTATATCGACCATGGTGTTGATGCTTATACCAGCCTACATGACCATATTTTTCTTTTGAACGTTCTCCACTGTGTACAAGACCTTATTCTTCTGAATATTAACCGTTGTTTCTGTACAAGACCATATTTTCTTCAGAAAAATTCACGTTGTTTGTGTACAAAACCATATTCTTATTCTAAGGATTAACTGTTGTTTGTAGACAAGACTATATTCGTCTTTTGAAGAATTCCAGTTAATTGTGAACGTGGCCATACTCTTCTAAATAATTCCCGTTGCTTGTGTACAAGACCATATCCTTCTGGAAGTTTGCCGTTGTCTATGTACAACACCATACCCGTCTTCTGAGAAATTCCAGTTGTTTGAGTAAAAGACCATATTTGTCTTCTGAAGAGTTCCTATACAAGACTAAATTCTTCTTTTGAAGAATATCAGTTAATTGTGTATAAAGGGTCGAATCCGTCTTCTGAAGAATTCCATTTGATTGTGAAGAATATCATATCCTTCTTACGAAAGTTTAACGCTGTTTGGGTAGTTAGACCGTATTTGTCTTCCGACGTATTTCTGGTATTTGCGTACATATTGCACACGTACCATATTTTCCCGGTGTTTTGTGCTTATTCCAGTATTAGAACCAATAACCGATGATGTGTGTGTCTACTAATTCGTCATTCTTCTGACTTAACTACATCATGAACAACTTGAGTTTGACATGAAATCTGGAGAACGCTAAACTGGGTAATTTTAGTGCATTCGAATGAGTACACAAGAAAAGTGATTTGTAAACTCCACTCAAGTAGCTTTTATAGTGGAATAAAAATTGTTTTGCAATACAGTTTGCAACATAAAGAAGCGCTAGATTTTACATTAATGAAAGACTCTTTGAGCAGATATTAATACTTTTTGTAACCTTTCAGGCTGTTCTTCCATCGTCACTGCAATTAACTAACTACTAACAGAGGGAAGCTACACAAGGGGAGATTACCCATGTCCTACATGAGCATAATATAGGATGTATACGCTATATATGACTATCATACCAAACTTAATTGTAATTACAAAAAGTATCACTTTATCTATTGTATACCTATGTGTACCTATGTGCACAAACATTTTTTTTTTTAAATTTAACAATCGTATTGTATTTGACGAAATAAAATATGCTTATATGTTATTGATTGATAAACCTCTTGTGTTTTATATTTTTGGTTCCGAAATGTATGAGAACAGATATAGCATACTCAATAACCTACCAACCCGGTACCAGAAGTCGAGTTCGAATACAAAACACACAAACACATGACACAAGTCAATGTATTTTTATCATCTTATTCGCCACCTATTTTGTGAAAGGCGACTAAATTCCCCTGCATCCACTACATATTAATCAGCCCTCGTGACTATAAAAATTATGTAATTTAAATCAGGGAAAATGTAGGAAGTCTTTGTTAGATGTAGTTTCTGCTCCTATTAAGCGATCAGCGGAAAGGTAGTAGGGATACTGCTTTGTGCGTTGTCAGTATAATGTAACCGGGTTAATTTGGTATGGTATCCATTTTCGTTATAAAGAGGGACAAGTGTTCCACTATTATAACATTAACATAAATATACCACAGCCTCCCTAAACATACAGACATTCACACACTGCAGTACATTACACACATGGATATTTATCTTAATGTTGGGATTTAATGTTGCTTTCCAAATGTCATTTTTAAATCCTAATTAATTGTTCAGTAATAATGCTGTTAAAGATTCTGCCACCTGCAACTCACGGATTTCTGAATTTTATTTCAGAAAACAGATTGAAAAATAATGAAGAAGGTCACTGTAAGCTAGTTATGCATTTGTTCTATTTAAGCATTAAAAACTTATTTTTCCAAAAAACATTTATTTTACAGTGATTTGATAAGGTTGAGATTGATGTTTTTCATTTTAATCAGACATGTGAATCTTAACATGATCTGATTAAGGTGATTATATTCTATGGTCACATAAGCAATGAAGGTAGGATGTATTGTGTTTGTATATATGTTTTGTTTCAAACCGATGCGCCGAAAGGCTCAAGGTAATAAACGAATAGAATTTATTATCCAAATTACGAAAAAATCCCACACAATGGATATGAAGAGAATTTTATCCTCTATTGATGCGGAATTAAACACATACACAGAATTTCTGTATATATCCCAGATCGAGGTTTTCCTCCTAATTATGAATTCACCATTTAACACATATCTACAGCATTAACTCCAATTTCCACTTTCTGAAACCTTTTTGTTTTTGTACACCACTTTTGATTTTAAATTTCTAAATCATTTACTGTAGTTTTACATTTATTTTGGTGTTGTTTCAACAATATTTCAGAATTTCACCAAAATCCCATCGGCTCGTTGAATGAAATTGCACATGTTATAAATGAATCCAAAATTGTCCCTAGAGAAGTCGAAATTTTAAATCCTCTGATTTCAATGAAAATTATCGGGGCACCGACTGTTTTGAACTAGCCTGAAAATCACTGCTATATGCGATAATTTTAGCAAGACGCTTTCAAACAAACGCATTAATTGCAAGTCTAGTTTCATATGCCATTTCTTTACCACATCAGACATTGGAAAAAATGTCCTTTTTGCAATAAAAGTCACTAAAACCACCTTGATATATCGCTTGAATTGAGAAAGTAATATCCCTCCATCACTTTTGGCGGACATGGTAAAAATGAATTTACAGATAGTTGTCCAACCCATAATCATGCTTCATGCATTCCGTTCATGAATGCTATTCATCACGTAGGGCTATAACACACAGACAAAGGTAATCCTATGGCATTGCCATTGTCTATATCGGATGTCATGGTTGAATGCACATTGGTAGAGTTAACTGAGCTCATAGACAAAGGCAAAAACTGGCTTATATTAGAAATAAAATGTACTTAATTACTACACAAAGACTTGCTATGTTTAAAGTTAGAAATGAGCCTCAAACTGTACAATATATGGGAGAGAGAACAGATCTCGGCTCTGACGGGCCTCGATACAGTTCTCTCTCCCACATATTGTACAGTTTTCGACTTATCTCCATAACATACTGAAGTTCAATACCTGTGATATGTTTCTTTCTCCTTTCAAACACAGGTGCATAATGTACCAAGGTGTAATCGAAGCTCTCCTAAACCCTGATTGGCATTCCCTTATGTTTGCCCATCCTCGATACCCCAAGGGTTCCGATCACGTACGATCTCTACACCCCTGGACTATATCATAGTAAAACAGAAGGTGGCCCAGGGGAAAACAAATGAAACACTCACAGGCCTGCACAGATTTCCTTTAAAAACTACAGAGAGAGCTACGCCCGACTTTAAAGCCACACAGTCAACCATAGTGTACCGTTATGCGACTCTTTTGATGTATCTCAAAGGACTAAATTATATATATATAATTACCTGTTCTGTTCTGTTGCCTCCAGTTTTTCTATGAGGTAGTCCAGGGGTGTAGAGATCGTAAGTGATCAGAACCCCTGGAGTATCGAGGATGATGTTTACCCTGATATAAGTGTACAATGTTACAGAATTACACTTACTGTACATCTATACGTTTGTCTGTTTCCTTCCTTGTGGATGGATCGGAGGTCCCTAGTATGGTATGGCTAGAGGTGACATAGGATACATGTACCAGCGATTATTTCCTTGGGAGTCCAGTTTTATGTTGTTTGAAGTATAATAGGTGATGCTGAATCAGTAAATGATCTGATGAAGACATGAAACGGTGTTTTATGGGCCAGCAAGAGGAAGTCTGATGGTGAGTTAAAATGGGAGAAAGGTCAATGGGTAGAATAATGCAGGCACGAGTACGATGTGTAATGAATAGACTATTTTGTGTGAAAATATTTTGAAAATATCACTACTGTAAATAGCATAACTGTTGTTGGACATTGAACAATACTCGTGTTATATCAAAATTTATTTCTTTACAAATGGTGATGCTAAGGCGCGAATTAAATAAAACTGACCAGTAATTCAGGCACGGGAATCCTGATTTTCAGTTGATTTGGATTTTATACTGCCTCATTGTAAAATCCAGATTTTTTTTCCAGGATTGTTTGACCTGTTCAGGAACAAGTTGCTTTCGGGGGGAAATAACATTAACATTGCATCCACGTTGTTTCAACCGTGACTACGCTACTAAGACATAACACGACCAAACTACAATCTCCAAAAACACGCTCATTATAAAGGTAGTGGGACGAATGGGATCTGTCGGTTGTCAGTATAATGTGACCGGGTATTGGGCAAGAGTTCCTCTATTACAAGGCCAAGGAGACACAACACCAATATATCGCAGTCTCTATGAAAACACGCACCACGCATTATCGAATGTACGCTGTAGGCCCTTCTTCAGTGCTCAATATTAGCAAATTGAACCAAAATCTTTTCAATGTTTTTTTTTTTAGGTTTATAAATTAAATATCCCCACTGGGTGAAACAAAACCAGTAAATAAAAGATAAAAAAACACAACAATACAATACCTGAGTAATAATTATACCCCATTTTTCATTTTATCTTAATTTAGTTAGTGTCAATTACAATCCAATTCGAGATGTTACCGCCGATCTACTATTGAGTGTCTATATGGGGTTAAAAGTTCCGGTACTGTATTTACCCTAGGTATGTGTTTGCTTGAACACCGGTTAGTTGACCTCCTGACCCAACAAAATGGCGCAAGATACTGGAAGCGGCGTGTACCTCGGGTTTGATTTTAGCACACAACAGGTAAGTAATCCGTCTATTTATGATGACAACCTTGCAGTCACGTTCAGAAATGCTTTATGTATGCACAAACAGTCAGTTTAATTACATTACTTACTCGATGTAAGTGTGTGCAGTGTCTGTTGTTAGACCACTCTGCTGGCGTCAATTCTTGTGATAACAGTTGGATAAGAAGTCTGTCGCGATCCTCGATCAGCTAGGCCGCGATCCTCGATCCTAGCTGTTTATCAGTTCACGATTGACTCGAGTATGATTTGAGGTCAAGTTTAGTATACACGTGTACTCACATTGTCTTAACTGGCTTGTCATGCTATTTTTCCGTTACACTCAGTGACCATGTTAACGTTATATGAAAGCGGCAAATGCAAGCATACATTGTAAACAGTGTAACAGAATTCCGCCCCCAGAAATGTAATGTTCTTTCGATTACCAAGACTAAACCTTCAATCAAGCATACATTGTAAACAGTGTAACAGAATTCCATGGTCACTGTTTGGAACACACTGATAAGGCCAAATATCTGGGTGTAACAATCCAACACGACTTCAAATGGGACTCCCACATCAGCAACATCACCTGCACAGCCAATAAGACACTTGGCTTTATTAGACGAAACCTCAAAATTAATTCAAAAAAGATTAAAGAACAAGCAAACAAATCTTTAGTACGTCACACACTTGAATATACCTGTACAGTGTGGGACCCATACCAGAAGGGAGACATTACTAAGCTAGAAATGGTCCAACACAGAGCTGCTCGATATGTCACTAACAGATTCCATAACACCTCAAGCGTTAGTGACATGCTTGAACACCTAGAGTGGCCTAGCTTATCAGCAAGAAGAAAAAACGCACGGCTTACTATGCTTTTCGAAATTACTAACGGCATATATAGTAACTATTAAAAAAGACCAATACTTGACCTCACAGTTACGCCCTACCAGACACTCCCATACACTTGCATACCAAATACATTACTGTAGAACTGATTCTCGCAAACACTCCTTCTTTCCCCGCACTATCCAAGACTGGAACTCTCTTCTGCAAGATCTTGTAATCTCAAAGTCACTTGACTCCTTCAAAACTCGTCTTTCCTATCTAACTTAATTATTTTCTTCTCTTCCCCTGTTCATAGCCACCTTCAACAATATCGACATGATCTTCAATATGATGAAGTAGGTCGATTATTTGGTAGATGTAGATGAAGATAGATAGAATACATTTGTGAATAATATAAGCCATTGCAAAAAATTGATGTACTGTCATGTACATGTATAATATAACTTGTACAGCATCCCCCTTTTAGATTTAATTTGGGAATCATGTTCACTACTAGGGTTTGGGTTGGGTATATAATTACAGCCAAATTTGTAAACTGTTGTAGAAAAAAAAAAGATAAAAATAAATGCAAATGATTAAATAATTTAGATGAATCAAATTGATATATACAATATATTTATACATTTGTAGGTATCTCTGTGTACCAATTATGTTATGTAATGCAGTTACATTTGTTTACATAATTTCATTTTTAATAAAGAACATAGATAATTATGTCAAGAGAGTGTATGTACATATATTTTTTTTATTTCCAGATTAAAGTAATTGCTGTAAATGAAGATTCCAAAGTATTACATGAAGCTGCTGTAAAATTTGACACAGATCTCCCAGAGTTTAAGTATGAATTTCTTAAAATATTTTCCATTTAATGTTAGAACCCATGTTTAGAGTTTATTTTCTTCTATTTTAAAAATAATATTTTTGAGTACAAAACTACATGACATACATGTAAATGTATGTGGTCTGTCCATGCAATTATTCAATTAATGTATGTTTGTTACATTGTGTATCTCATCCTATATATATACATTTAAATAGACTAAAGTATTAAAAATATTTGCATTAATTTTAAAATTAAATCTGAATATGATCAAGTTACAATAATGCCTGTGTGTATTAATTCAAATTATATAAATAGAATATTTATGTTGCTAAAAACCTATAATTAATAAACTATACACCAGTAAATGTGAGTTAAGTATGTGTTTTGTTTGATTATTGTGTAGGACTCAGGGAGGGGCTCACATACATGATGACAAGGTCACGGTTACGGCACCAACACTGATGTGGGTCAAGGTCAGTAGGACAAATTACTGTATATAGTGTTCAATATCCATCTTGTATAACTTCATTATTAGCTCACCTGGTCCCAAGGACCGAGGTGAGCTTATGGGATGCCGCAGCGTCTGACATCTGTCAACAATCGACTTCTTCTCCATAACTGCTAGTCGGAATTCAACAAAATTTGACTGATGGCATCCTTATGGGTTACTGACTGAAAATTGTACAAATGATTGGGCTGACCCCCCCAGGGGCCTGAGGGGCGGGGCCAAAAGGGGCCAATTTGGTTATTTCCATATAAACAACTTCTTCTCTGAAACTAAACATGGGATATAGCACTCATAATGCAATGGTAGCATCCTTATAGGATGGGGATTCAAATTGGAAAATGATGGGGCTGACCTCCCAGGGGCCTGGGGGCGGGGTCAAAAGGGGCCAATTTTGCTATTTTCACATAAACAACTTTTTTCTCTGAAACTTTGCATGGAATATAGCACTCACAATGCAATAGTAGCATCCTTATATGTAGGGGATTCAAAATTGTAAAAATGATGGGACTGAACCCCCGGGGGCCTGAGGGACGGGACCAAAAGAGAACAATTTGGCTATTTCCATATAAACAACTTCTTCTCTGAACTAAGCATGGGATTTAACATCCATAATGCAATGCTAGCATCCTTATAGGATAGATATTCAAAATTGTACAAATGATGGGGCTGACCCCACAGGGGCCTGAGGGGCGGGGTCAAAAGGAGTCAATTTGGCTATTTCCATATAAAATATAATGACTTCTTCTCTGAAACTAAGCATGAGATAGCACTCATAATGCAATGGTAGCAACCTTATAGGGTTGGGATTCAAAATTGTACAAATGATGGGGCTGATCCCTTTGGGGCCTGAGGGACGGGGTCAAAAGGGGTCAATTTGGCTATTCCATATAAACGACTTCTCTGAAACTAAACATGGGATATAGCACTCATAATACAATATGGTAACATCCTTTTAGGGTGGGGATTCAAATTGTACAAATAATGGGGCTGACTGCCCAGGGGCCTCAGGGGCGGGCCAAAGGGGTCAATTTGGCTGTTTCCATAAAAACGACTTCTTCTCTGAAACCAAGCATGGTGTAGCACTCATTATGCAATGGTAGAATCCTAATAGGATGGGGATTCAAAATTGTACAAATGATGGGACTGATCCCCTGAGGCCTAATTATAAGTGGCAGGGTCAAAATTGGTCAATTTGGATATTTCCATATAAATGACTTTTTCTCTGAAACTAAGCATGGCATTGCACCCATAATGCAATGGTATCATCCTTAGAGTGTGGGGATTCAAAATTGTACAAATTATGGGGCTGATATCCCCCCCCCCCATGGGCAGAGGTGTGGGATCAAAAGGGTTCAATTTTGCTGTTACTATATTAACAACTTCTCTGCAACTAAGCATGGGATAACACTCATAATGCAATGATAGCATCCTTATATGGTGTAGATTCAAAATTGTAAAAATGATAGAACTGACCCCCTGGGGCCTTAGGCATGGGGCCAAAAAGGTTAATAAGGCTACTATTTTCATATAAATTACTTTCTCTATGCATTGTATATTCGTATGGTATCAATAGCATCATTATATGGTTGGGATTCAAAATTAACTAAATCTGGGGTCAATTTGTCTTTGTGGTTTTTGAAACACTAATTACATGTACTAAATTACAGAATTACTAAAAAAACAAAAAAAAAAAAACCAACAAAGTGAGCGATACAGACCCTCTGGGCCTCTTGTTTATGCATATAATGAATTGATAATTTGACATTTTAGTTTTACAGTATGTACCTGTAGTGTAGTAACTTCCAATCTTGTTCAAATTAGATTTATAATTCTGCTCCCCTTCCAAACTCTATCATACACTCCAATACAAGATCTAACAACCCTCCATTTTGGGTCACCTCAGCATGACCCCTGGTCCAGCATTGGAGCATCTTGGGACATACTAGTAGCCATTTATACTTCTGAGAGATTCGACCACACCAAAGATTTCATAGGCAACACCCTGATTGGCTCACCATAGGGGTTTTGCTGAGGTGACTCTAAAAGCGAAGGTTGTACATTAGATCTTAATGTATTCTAATGGAGATGAATTACATGCACAAGGTTGATTTTTTTAGATTGAGTAAGTTCTTATCAAATTTAAATTATTTTCTCACATACACTTTACAATGGTGTTTTAACGATGATATATTATGCAGTGATAGTTTCCCCACAGGGATTTGTTACTAATACATTTAATTGGGTAAGATATTAACATGCATGTCTATAAAGATAGGTTGTGACTACAGTGTATATATGTACAATATTAAATTACAACTGAACCCGTCTTATAATACTATACACATGTGTTATCATTAATATGAAATCACTGCATATTCTCAACCAGTCACCTGCAAACACTGTTAACTGTGAAGTCTTCAAGCTAGAATAAGCCAGAAAAAAGATTTATTATTCTTTTTCAATTATTATTTGTGAGTTTTAAATTCTTGTTACAGGCTCTTGACCTTCTCTTAGATCAAGTAAAGACAAGTGGCTTTGACTTTTCCAAAGTGCTGGCAATATCTGGTGCTGGACAGGTAATTATTATTGATGATAGTAATGTACATAGTTAATTTATATTAATTCTTAGATTAATCATTTCTGAAATGGAACCATCATAGGCAATGCATTCACACAAATAGATTTAAAGCTGTCTTTACTAATCAGTTACCCTTCTTCCCGTGTGAAAATATGATTATATACATGTACATTTGTAAGTATAGAATTGATGACATTTACTTCTGTACATGTAGGTCATACTATTAGTGAAATAACCAGAAATACTATGATTCTGGTTTAAATATATCCCATCAACATTTAAGAAAGAGAAATCCTTGTGAACAGACGTTATTTAGAACTAAGGTAAGCTGTAATGATGATGATATGCTGTTTTGACTTTGACAGCAACATGGAAGTGTATACTGGAAGACTGGGGCACAGAATACACTAAGACAGCTAGATCCTGTCAAACCGCTGCACCAACAACTCCAGGTAATTAATTACTTACTCCAAACTTTTACATGTTCATTGTAAGCATGAGCACTGTTGATGGCAAAGCAAACTGTTATACATTTTGTATGTCCATGTATTAAAAGTCAGTGAGATATGAAGCCATGTATGCAGACGAAAATTTAGATTCATATTGTAGTAAGGTTGTTTTAAGTCACTCACCCCTGAAACTTCATTTATTAATGACAGTCTAAACATGTCTTTTGGGGTGATTAAGTCATGTAAAAATAAAATGGCTGATATAAATTATTAATGGTCGGATAGAATATATGTATAATAGTCATGATAAATTAAGGTTCATCAAAGAGGTGGAAATTTTCCAAGATGACAATATCATATAATCATTTGATTGCTTATACAAAATTTGTACATCTAAGAATATCTGGAAAGTGTGTTTTTGTGTGTGCCAAATGTTGAGAAATTATTGAATACTGTCAAGATATGATATTAACTTTTTCCATGCTAATTCTCGTATTCTTTGAAGAAAGCATTGATAGGTTTTTAAAACAGGCTTTATACCCCTCCCAAAATACCCTTGGAAAATGAAAAAAATAATATGACAATATTGTTGGAGTCACAAACTGTACATGCCGTGCTATCTATAACACAATTATTCCATTTTTAGCACGATGGAGCATAGCTGCATCGTAGCTTATAGCATACCCCCTAGTTTTGAAAATCACCTTGTGAACAGGATATCTCAAGTTATACACCATTAACAGCAATGAAATTTGGCACAGACATGTAGTTATAGATAAGGACGAAACTGATAAAACTTGGCGACAAACAGACATAAACTGTATTTTTGAGGAATTAAAATATATTTCATTCCTTCTTTGTCTATAGTAATATTTAAATGAGAAACACAATGCATTATGGGAAATTATATGGCCGACGGTACCACTTCATACAAAAGAAATATAGTTTAAGAAAAGATTAAGGCAATTAAGAAATATTCATTATTTTTCTATTCTTAAATATGTTACTCAAAGTGTCATGACATCATAATTACCTGTGTTGGATAATCTATATTCCCTGGACAGTGTCACAAGTCAGGTGCCCTAGTTTCATCTAGATGCTGTTTATAGGCCTATATGTGTGTGTAAATGTGTTACATATACCATTTACTGTTAAAGGGAAAAACAATGGTTGAGAGTTAATTAATGTATTTTGTTATCAAGGCCCTGGGAAAGGCTCGACTGTAGCTGCCAATGTCAATTTGTTGACCCGTAGTACACATTCCATTGTGCCGAGACCCAGCCAATACAACTTGTGCATTGTTATCTTAATTGTGAAATTTATATTGTGTTGAAGAAAATGAGATAAAAGATAAGTAATAAATTTCAACGTATTGAAGCAAATTCAGTTTACCTCTTATAACCAGGACAGCCAAACATCTTTGATTTTTTTTGGTCACCTATAATGAATTAAGCCCTCCTCCAGCAGGTATCTTTTAAAAGTCTAGTCAACTTAACACTTTGATTATACATAGTTGTACATGTGTGATATCGATAAGCAATCATACAGGAAAAAAATTCCCAATTATTTTTTATCATATAACAATATTCTGATAAATTTGAATAAAAAGCTTTGTTAAATTTTGATTTTTATTAAATTTTCTAATATTAAAGTTAAGTTGATGCTATTTGAATTGGTCCAAACAATATTCTTACTAAGAAGATGCTACTTCTTCTGCATACGCTCACATTAAAATCTTGCTCAGAAAAAAAACCTTTTCTGCACAAATCAATATTTTTATAAAACTGTTGATCTATATATAACTTAACATTTGATGAATGACATCTGTCTTGAAAGAATGTTATGATTGTTTTAATACCAACATTGATAACAATTAAATACCAGTGGTCATTTGAATTGTCCTAATTAATTATTAGTTTAAACAGTGCATATGAGTGATAATCAAGAATATTAGTCAAAACCAATCATTGAACATTAATTAACTGAACCATCGTGCTACTAGGCCATTGGCCTCTTGTTGCATAATACAGAGTTACCTGCCTTACCGGTATAGGTAATCATAACTCACAATTCCAAACATGATGCAAGAATCAATTCATGTATCTGCCCAACTCGGCGGATAACTCTGTGTTATGCTAATACAGAATGACCTAGCTTATTCAATATTCAGTTGTTTCAGTTGTGATGATTTATAGAATTATTTTTACAGGATAGCTTTAGTGTGGCTGACTCGCCGATATGGATGGATGCCAGTACGACCACGCAGTGTCAACAGTTAGAGACTGCTGTAGGAGGGCCTATGGTAAAACACTTAATAAATTCTCTGGTTCTATGGGTCTATGATACATTCTTAAACATACTAGGTTTTTTTCTTATAGCCAATCAAAAATAATATATTATAACTTTTGATAATACGTCACACGTGATTGGGTAACTTTATATACATGTATATTCAAAACCGTTAGGAAGACAGATTCTTGACATTTGTGCCTGTGCCGTTAAAATATTGCATTTAATTAAACTGGATATAGAAGATTTTAAATACATGAGTGGTCATTTTATATGAAATTTATTGAACAAGTTTGATAATTTTCATATTACAATGTACGTAAGCACAAGTATAAGTCTGTACATGTACCTATCTTTTAATTTGGTATTATCCAGCTCAGATGTGATGCTTCTGTCTACCGACACAATTGTGTGTAGTGATTTTTTGATTATGACATTATATTATCTGTGGCATCGCAATAGAGTTTTTACACCTGTGTCTTACTTTATCAAATCACCTCTTATGACGGCCATGACTGTGTATGACATGACTGAATGAGTCAGTTATGTGATAACTAGATATTTACATAAATATACTATTGTTATTAATAATGCCAATGTAAAAAATTAGCTGTCATCCAAGAATTTATTAAAACTCCTATCAGTACAGTATATGCATATACTTTTTTTAAAAGATGCTTCATGTTGTTGTTATTTTTATTTCTCTTTCAGCGCCTTGCTGAAATCACTGGTGCTAGAGGATTTGAACGATATACTGGAAATCAAATCATGAAGATATCACAAACACAGCCTGATGCATATTCTAAAACAGAGGTACCTTATATGTTACATTTAATTATTGATATATATATATATATACTGTGTTTTATTTTAACTTATACTGTAACTCATCACCATTTGTTTACCAAAATATGGCACAAAACCTTGCAGTGTTGAATTGAAATTTGATTTTCATTATAATATGTCTATTGTGATCAAAATATTTGTGATCACACTATTAATCAGCCATTCTACAGATAGAAAAATATTTAATATTTATTTACATTGTTGTCTAAGCATTGATGTCCCTAGTTTTTGAGTTTACATTGTATTGGGGTACGAACAAAATTTTGTTTGCAAACTGTGTGAATCCAATCTCTCTAAAGTTTGCAAGCACTCTCATAACCAAATTAAAATGAAAAATAGTGACATCAAGTCTTGTAATTAATTGTTCAGACTACTTGATGCAATTAAGTATGTTTAAACATATGATGCATTGATTTTGTAATGGATTATTTTTCCAAATCAATATCCAACTTCATTGTCTCTATTGTGACATCACGATAATGTCAAGTTTTGTGCCATTCTCAGAATTTTCTAGGAGGTATGGAGATTAAGAATGGGCTAATCAGAAAGTCAGATTTGTTATGAAAACAATGAAAAATTTATTGTTTGTGCTTAAACATATTTTGTAAATTAGAACACTATATAATCTACCAACTATCTACAGTAAACCACCTTTAAGAATGAATGACAATAATCTAAGATACATTGTGCTATGTATTTGGTGTTTACAGAGGATTTCGCTTGTCAGCAGTTTTGCAGCTACCCTTTTCTGTGGAGATTACGCACCAATAGACTACAGTGACGGATCTGGTATGAATCTGCTGGACATTGTTAACAAATCATGGTCACAGGAATGTTTAAAGGTATTAATGTAGGAATACAGTTTTTTTATGAGACACAAACAATTTGATAACTTAAATGAAATATGACATAAATATCGATCAGTGTTAAAGTGAAATTTTAATGTTACCTGGATGCGACAAATAACTTTAATTTTTGAGTCTTAATTATGATTGTTTGGTTTAATCAGGTTATAACAAAGATACATGTGCATTGATATTGAACTGGGTCGATCATCGGTGACCAGTTAGCTCAGTGGAAGCTAGAGCACTCTGTTAGTGTTCAAAGGTCCCGGGTTCAAATCCCAGTCTGGCCACTACATTTTCTACTCTCCTGTTACGAAACTGGCGCCAAACGAAAATACTCAATTCATGGTGATGGTTTAAGGGTTTTGTATGTCTTTGAGAGTGAAGACTTTGAAAAATGAGGGAGGAGTGTAGCAGGATTCATCTGGGCTGATCATCGGTGATCAGTAGCCATAGAGTACATTAGTGTTCAGAGGCTGCTACATTTTCTCCTCTCCTGTGTTACATGTTTCCCAGGCTGCTACATTTTCTCCTCTACTGTGTTACATACATGTATTCATCAAGTCTACCACATTTTTTTCATATTGCATTCCACTTAATTTAAACCTTTTTCTCAAAATTAACTGTTTCGTAAATCTATTTTTAATATAATTATAATTGGTGATGACAGTGATGAGTTTCGTTTTATTTCAGGCCTGTGGAGAAAATCTAGCTGAAAAGTTGGGAGAACCTGTTCCCTCCACTCTGTTGTGGTATGTAGTTTAAATGTTTTCTTTTTATTTTAGTATGTAGTTTAAATGTTTTCTTGTTTTATTTTAAAGTCACCTGACCATAGATCATGGTGACCTATTGTGATAGTCCTATGTCAGTTGTTTCCATTAATCTGTAAACTGTAACTTTTTCTTGTGCACATGATTACTTGAGTAAATATTCATCAAGCTTAATGAAACTTTGTATGCAGGTCGACTTACATTGGTAAAATCTTGGATGACTTCGAAAATCAGACTTATTCGATAGTAACTTTTCTCTTTGCCATATTGATTATTATTAGACCTTGTGGACAAAACAATTAATATATTAACTGAGCTTTACGAAACTTTGTCTACAGCCTAGGATTAGTACGGTTACAAATGTGTTTGAAAATCAGCATTATTGGACAGTTATTTAGTTATATTGCCCTTAAATTTGCAGTAATAAAAAATACTGGATAATGTGTACAATACTGGAGTAAATATATACTGATTTTAATGAAAGTTGAGGAAGTTTTCTTAAATTTCGTAAGAAAGGTTTAACATGGAAATTGTCTGGCAGAAACATTTGTTTAGTTTTTATTGTACAGTGTTATTTCCATTAGTAATGATGAAATTGTTTTACATATTCAATATAATATCTAAATGAGTAGACATTCACTTAATGAGACTGTGCATGTGCTACCTAACATCTACATGTGTAACATCTTGGAAGAGAATAAATTGCAACGTTTGAAAAAATAGTCGTAATGGCAACTTAATTGGCATCATATGTCATGATCAGGTGACCGTTAACAGACTCATGGGCCTCTTGTTATTATTTTAATTTTTTTTTCTATAAATTTTCTTTTGCTTTAATTTGCATAAGCAGGTTCAAAACAAAAACATTGTCGATTGAATGAAAAATAAACATCAAAATGAAATAAGAAATCCATAGTCAGTCAATATCTTAGGCTATAATTTTATTTTTAAGGGTAAGATATCCAAGTACTTTGTGGATAGATATGGATTTTCTCCTGCCTGTCAAGTAGTGGCATTTACAGGTGACAATCCAGGTTTGTACCAATATATCATCAAATTCTGAGCTACACAAGAAAACTATTGAATATAATATTTAAATGCATGTTGTGTCTGCAGAGGCCCAGACATATATCGTTAATTATACAACAACATTGGACAATAGGCCAATTGCCATGAACTTACTGCACAGTTTGATAATCCAGCTTTCCTGAACCTCTAAAACCTTCCTGCTTTACATTATGATAGTATGTATATATTATGTACATGTATACACGTAGATGTACATCAGTCTGATAAAGCATACAGGATAAACATACATATGGCATTGTATTTCATCTAATATACAAAAGTTAGCAAATAAAGTATAGACCTTTGTGATACATAATGATGTAGAACATTGATATCTCTTGTATTGCAGCCTCTTTAGCTGGACTTGCTCCTCGGGAGGGAGACGCCATTGTAAGTCTATGTACATTACTGGGGTAATTACTCTTTTAGTTATTAGATGTGTTGGATAAAGCATGATAAACTTATTGCTGCCAATAATTACTGTGTTTTGGTACATATGAAATTTGGCATTGCCAGAAAAAAAAATTAATTAAATAATAGATTGGAAGAAAATCAGATCACATTTACATGTTACTTATTTAGTTTAGGTAAATAGGACAATTTTTTGCTCTAAAATATAACTAAATTTAGTGAATATTATCAATATTACATATGAAAGAACTATATATATGTATTATATAGGCATTGCCTGTTGTTCTATCAATAATTTATTGTTGAAATACAATTTTGTTAAAATTGAAATCTTTTTGAGTGATTTGGAATTAGTTGCATTAAATTGTGATATGATTATGGAATTGCTGAATCAACATAATATAAGTAGAATATGATACGTCTAGGTAAGTCTGGGCACCAGTGACACAGTGTTTCTATGGCTGAATGAACAGAAAGCTGGTTTAGAAGGACACATATTTGTCAATCCCATCGACCCAATGGACTATATGGCTCTTGTTTGGTAAGACAACTAATATGATAAAATGACCTATTTATATTATACACATACTTATATAGGTGTTATTTAACTGTATTTCACTGCAAATAAGACACACACACCCGACCAAGAGAAGAAAATAAAGTCAAATGTGGTGGGGTTCTTATTTGCAGACAACCCCTTGACAACATTAATCTAATAGCTAGGTCGCCACATTGCAGTTTTTGAATGTCAGTCGTATTGCTGTAATATTCATGAGTTGGTACACGTTTTTTGTCCTAAATTATGTATTGATATTATACCATATTTTGTAATGGTAACCATTGTTTTATATAATTTTAGTTATACATATAATAGCAATTTTTCTTTGATATTGATTGAAAAGGATTCTCATGCTGTATTTATGTTGAAATAATACAGAGAGTTATTATGGAGCTTATAGGTATTGAATTATTCCGTTTTCAAAAGTTTCTAAAATGTTTCAGTTTCAAGAAGTGAATGAATTTATAATGGAAGGGAGATAAATCCTCTCAAAGCTCATCACAAATATCTATATTATCTACATGTACATAGACATGTTGTTCAGCTTGGCAATATTGGTATTAATTACAGTGTGAAACATATCAAAAGTAGTAGACTACTTTAAGAATTGGCCTACAATTGAATATTTAATGTCATGTTATGATAAATGGTATGAATTTTGTATCTAAACTGTCTCTCACAGTTTTAAGAATGGGTCGCTGACAAGGGAGAGAATCCAGAAGGAATGCGCCAGTGGATCCTGGAATACATTCTCTAGCTGCCTGACTAGCACACCGATGGGTAACAATGGAAACATAGGTAAGTAATCTATTATTATGATATGTTTATACCTTCCCACCACAGGAAGCAATGCTAATTTGCCTATAATAGTAATTGTAGCAGGAGAAGACTTGTACATTGTAGCAGTCAGGCTGGAATTGGAATCCTGAACCTTTGAAAACTACTCTTATGCTTTTCAGATTGATTTACAGGTCACAGATGATCGACCCAGTCCAATACTTCTATGTTCCTCTCACCTATTTTAAGTTTTCTCTCTTGAAGAAACAACATATTATATTCATACTCACATGTCCATGCTCCCAATGCTTGGAACATTGTTAGCAAGCCTTTCAAGTTTATAACAGGTGATGTTAAAATGTAGCTCCAGACCTGGGTTTGAACAAAGGACCACCAAACACTAGATGAATACCTGGTTACTGATGATTCACCAATCTAATTCCATCACAGAATATAGTTACACTTACTCGATTTTATAAATGAGAACAAAAATATTTACCAGCAAAGTTATTATGATAAATTCTAAGAAATAAATATAATCTCTCATTTCACGAGAATAAGATATACACATTATTTCATCTTTTCATTTCTTTATCAAGGTATATATTTTGATACAACCGAAATCCAGCCATTGGCAATGGGCACATCAAGGTTCAATAGCAATGGTGAAAAGGTATATATACATATACATGTGGTTACACAATTATGTATTTTTGATATGATAATTAACTTGCTTTTGTATAAATGTCAAGTGTTATCTATTCCTACTTACCTAATTCTTGAAGTCCTTATTATATATGTACATGTTATAACTCTGATCAAAAGGTCTTAAAACAGGTGCTGTTTCCATTCCTTCCACTCTCCTTCTGTTAAAAACTGAATCCATCGCTACATCTGTTCTGTAAAATGAACCACAAACTTGTTATACGATTTCATAACAAAAACTTTCTTATTCTTAAAATTTTCATAGGTAAATTGTAAGGTAAATCAGTGATGTTGTATTGATAATTTTGATAGGTGTCTTTAAACATCTTTAGAAAAAATATCTTTCGGAGTTTTAGTACGGATTTAATTTATAAAGAAGCTTGTTAATATGGCTGGATAGCGAATTAATACGCAACGATCATAAAAATGATATGATTGGAACTTCAATGTACATTTTATGTTCATATATCTTAATCATGTATATTTGATCTTCACAGTTCAAATTTTCGAAAAAAAACTTCTTTGCTATTTTATTGTTTCGTTATCATCTTAAAACGATGACCTGTATAAAACAAATTATAAAGCATAAAAAGAAAGCCTCCTATTGTTCACATGTACATTGTACCTGTCACTATGGACAGCAATATATAGCCAATTCTATCCCTCCCTACCTATAACAGAAAGTTGCCCAATGGAAAGAATAGTCCCCTCTCTCCACCTACCGACAAAATAAACTTTTTAATTTTTGTTTCTGGATTAAATGTGTCCTTGTGGCATTGTTTATAGTTATACATTTATGCTAAATTTAATCTAAGATAGAAAAAAACAAGTCTTGATCGACCTTTATGCTTTAAAAGTAGGCGCTAATTATCTCCCCGAATTCTTCATATTAAAATATAAAAGGCCCATTACTTTTTCCAAACGCTTTTTGATTTTTAAAATGGGAATGTAAAACGACACTGATTATGTTGTAAAGTCACAAAAGTTATTAATTAAATAGTAACGTTAATAGTACATTTATCATTACCTTCTGAACAATTTAATTGAAATAAATTAAATGTTAATTTCCATAACCGGGGTCGTATTATGTTTCCCGACCTAATTACCGCGGACCTAATTACCGCGGTAGTTTGCTATGTCAAACGGCAGAACAGCGAAATGAATCTTCTCTGTTACATAGATTACGCAGGGATTTATCTAGTGTTGTAACCTCAGCTTAGGCTCTCGATAATATAATTCTATTGTTTTTATTGTTTTCTTTTTGTTGTGTCGTCTGCAAACGCTATGTCGGTGTCGGCGTCAGGGAAACGGTTTCCGTGCGATAACTTAATTATTTTATGTCCGATTTCAACCAAATTTGGTAAACTGCTTTATATCAATGAGATCTCGGACGAGTTCGATAATGGTCAAAATCCGCAAAAGTTATGGAACTTTAAAATCGTCAAAACAGATAAATCCATGGTGTCCGCTCGATGACTCAATGAGATCTCAGACGAGTTCAATAATGGTCGAAATCCGTCAATATTTGCGAGTGTTACGGGCCTCTAAAATCATCAAACAGATAAATCCATGATTTCCGCTCAATAACTTAGGTATTTATTGTCCGATTTCAACCAAATCTGGTATATTGCGTTATATCAATGAGAACTTAGATGGGTTCGATACTGGTCAAAATACGTCAACATTTGCAAGTGTTACGGGACTTAAAAATCGTCAAAACATGGTTTCTGCTATATACATGTAACTTCAGTATTTATTTTCCGATTTCAACCAAATTAAGTGTATTGCTTATATCAATGAGATCTAAAATGGGTTTGATACTGGTCAAAATCCGTCAATATTTGCAAGAGTTACAGGATGTGATAACTTCACCTAATTACTAATTATTAACAATATTTTCAACTGTAAATGACTATTTTTGTGATGCTGTGCAGGCGACACATCCACTTCTGTGGAAATCTTGTTTCGGGAAGGTAGTGGAAATCTTGTTTCGGGAAGGTAGTTCCTTCTTTCGGGGTTTTAAGACACGTTTTGACCATTGCCAACTTTTCAATTATTTTGAAATATCTTAAACAAGTCATTGCAACTTTATCTCCTATTGATAAATTGCTGAATTTCCGTAAAAAATATGGTTCATTTGTATATTGTTTGTAACTGTTGAAAGAGCTAATTTGTAGAGAAACTAATTATAATATAACATACAATGTACCTATCAAACCAGTGAAATACGTTCTTGATTCAGGTTGAAAGTTTCTCACCCGAAGTTGAAGTGCGAGCTGTATTAGAAAGTCAGTTTTTAGCCAGGAGGATGTATGCAGAGCTCCGTGGAATGAGCGTAGGTAAGTATTATCTAATGAGCTATGTGCCTACATGCTCATTACATTTACTCATTATAATATTATATTATACACACGGTACATACCAATAATGTAATGTTACTATTGTGCAGGATATCCTTGTGTATACAGCCGAATTTTGCTTCACATGAATTTCACCTGATTTTGTTTTCACCTTCAACACGAATTTACGTGATTCAGCTTTCAACATGAGTTTCATGTTATTTTTTCACATTTCACATGAATATCACATGCATTTGTTTTCACTTTTCACATGAATTTCACGTGATTTTGTTTTCACCTTTCACATGAATTTCATGTGATTTTGTTTTCACCTTTCACATGAATTTCAAGTGATTTTGTTTTTACTTTTCACATGAATTTCATAGGATTTTGTTTTCACGTTCCACATGAATTTCACTTGATTTTGTTTTCACTTTTCATATGAATTTCATATGATTTTGTTTTCACATTTCACATGAATTTAAGGTCAAGAAACTCATTGTCTGTGTAGTGATACATTTGGAGTTGACATAAAGTTGTGTTCATTCCAACAAATGGAATATAAAGCTCTTTCGATCGAATAAACTAGATATTGAACAGAAGAAAGAATTTGAATGTAACAGAGATTTGAACACCGTGTATTATTGGGGACTGAATTGCAGTAAACTGATGTGAGGTTGAAATGCAGAAAAAGATTAACCATGACTGAAAGGAAATTATTGAATAACATACTTAATATGATAGCTATGTTAATTGATTGAAATCCAAAAGGTCTTGAAATGCAGTGGGGTTGCAATACAGTTTTGCTTTAAATGCAGTGATTTGAAAAGAAATTACATTTAGCCTGCAATAATGTCGAGGATGCCGTGAAACTTTTTTTATACTTCTGAATTTATATTGTGATATGGATAGTCTGATCAGTTTATTTTCACCCAAATATTACATTTGCGTAGGTCCACAGACACGTGTTTTAGCTACTGGCGGAGCTTCGTCCAATAAAGCCATTCTACAGGTAGGACTTTTATTACAAATGTGATATTACTGCATAATCCCAGAGAAATTAGGAATTGTAATGATTTAAATGAAGCAAATATCGTTATGACAAGTTTCATCTTGGAAGGAACACAATCTGTGTACAGTGATATTTTGTTTACATATCCATGTATCGTGGCGTTTTTGATAACATTGAAACAAAGCAGCAATGTATGTTTCCAGGTGTTGTCTGATGTTTTCAACGCTCCCGTATACGTAACAGATGTTCCGAACTCGGCAGCTCTCGGGGGCTGTTACAGAGCCAAACATGGTATGTACATGCATATGTAGAATTGTCCAATGGATGTGTGGAATGTTTGATTGTTGTGCGATAGTCCCTTATCATAATTGGAAGTAAAATATTGCAGATATTTAATTTCTTGACCGTAATTTGGCTGGAAATAAATCCTCCACTCCATATGTCAGATTATTGTTGTGGCGCCTTGTGATGGCACTGCCCTTTGTCATCAATTGTGTCATTATAATGTTATGTATATATTGTATACTGACTATAGGGAGTATCTAGTCGTCCCAACCCCAACATAAGTGAGCACCATTGATATGTAAATAATATTACCGATTCAAACGGAGCTGAAATCACAT
This sequence comes from Argopecten irradians, assembly GCF_041381155.1. Taxonomy (NCBI): domain Eukaryota; kingdom Metazoa; phylum Mollusca; class Bivalvia; order Pectinida; family Pectinidae; genus Argopecten; species Argopecten irradians. The sequence continues at coordinate 16,087,699 of NC_091144.1, forward strand.
ACTCTTCTTCATATGGATAGTTTAAGTCCAGTAGAGTTGTTAAAAAGTCATGCAGAATAAAATTTTGGAATATCTCATATTTAGCTGCCCTTTGTCAAATACTGTTCAAATCTGAAGGACAGAAATATATACATATATTAACACATCATATTTTATAAGTAAGTAGTAATAGTTTATAGATGCATTGCCTACAAACAACGTCATTCAAATGCTTTGTGCGGTATTCCTAATAGGAATAATTTTGCATTTAATTAAGCAATGGTTGTCTTTTTTTAAACAATAGCAGTAGATGAAATAGTCCTGTTGATAAATCAGATATACAAATATAAATATAAAACTTCAATTAATTTCACATATTTAAATAATAATATATTTTTAATTGATCAATTTTAAGAATATTTAAACATTTTTAGTGAATTCTCACACAGACTTAAACCCAGTGTTTTTGTGTCTTCTGTAACTCTGATTTTGTATTAGTACGCCAGAGCCTAGCGGACAATGTTAATATTGGAAAATAACATACCTGTACAATGGGCTTAGTAGCAACAAATAGGCACCGTGCAGTGGCAATGTAAATGTTTGAAGAGCAATGACATTTTATGTGAGTTATACTTAATGCTATTTTTGTGTAACGGGTATGCTTTTTTCAGAGTTCATTCTAATGCCTTGCACTCTGTTAAGCTTTAATATGGCTACGATTGAAATTTTATGTGACTTATACGTCTTGCTAATTTTACCTCTAAGGTGTAACCGGTATGAACTTTTCTGAGGTTGTGAAAGGACACCCTGAGCCTGTCTGTGTAGCAACGCCCACCAAAGGATCAGCAGAGGTAAGTTGTACTGACAGGAGGAGATCTGGTTAGTTGTTTTTGAAGGTCAGCTATGCAAAGATCACGGTATTTGTGCGAGTATGTTTCAGTTTAGGATAGTATTTTTGTGTTATTTCATTTCTCTTGCTGAAAATCTCAAAGCAGCTGCCGACTTTGTGATACATAACAAAAAAATTTTGAAATGCATATAAATAAAAATATATAAAGAAAACACTTGCCACGCTTCATCAATTTGATACCTTCTTTACAATTTTGTTGGTATGATCAAATGTCTCCCTGTAATATGTACATAAAACAAATCCAAATGCAATATGCATTTGCTTATCAATGGGGCTATTGGAATGACTTCGACACATTTAAAATGTCTCTACAGAAACAGGAAATACACAGCTTACGTTTAGAACTTAGAGATATAGTCTCAAAAGCGAATAATGGGCAATGAAATCATTGGGAGCTTCTGACTACCATTAAAAAGAGGTAAACATTATTTAGCGCGCACCAACTCAAATTAGGTTTTGCCTTGAAGGCTTTTGACGTCATGGTTAAGTGACCTGCTATTAAACCTATGAGAACCAAAGGGTTCCATGGACGTTTTTGTAGATTATTGATCAATGACGATCATAAGTAACTAAACACTTCGCAGTTATGGGATTAAAAATAGTCGTTTCCTCTCCCGTTATTTGAAGTCTTGAGTTAAAGTACATTCGAATCGAGAACTAAAACTGTAAAAAGGTAGTATTTCAAACACAGTTTCTCTTTCGTGAACGATAACTGTGTGATATTCACGGTTTTCGCCATTGACAACCATCAAAAGGACATAAGCATCAGTTAGCACAAAGGATTGCGAGACTTGTGCTGTGTATGGCCGTTTGTTTTGGTCTCTAACAGTACAAATGAGATTTATCGAACGAGGTTTAAATCACGTTTAGATTAAATTGCTAATAATTGATTTGTCGGTCGATCTTAATTGCTTACAGAGTGATGTCTTGGTCATGTTTAAAATGATTACACATTTCGTCCTAAATTTTGGATTTGATGGTCGACTTTTATACTTCGTAGAAGTTGATTTCATGGTAAAAGATGAGGTTGAGATGAGGTTTGAAGGTTCATCTTGAAACTGCTTTCAGTTGAATGTTTTGCTAATATACTCTGTAAAAATAAATCGTTTACTGTGATCGTTTGTTGATAGCTTACGTTGAATGCTCGGACAATCTTTAAATGTCAAAATGTTTGACCTCCCGTTTATATATCAAGCCACGTTGAAAACAACTTTTCAAAAGCTAAAAATGATGGAAACGATATTGTGTTAATTCAAATGCAAAGTTTGAAGACATCAACAAAAACAAATGCATGACTACACCATATAATGAAATGCAACTGTACAGCAAACTTGACCTCAAGTGTTGTCACACATCGAATTTAAAGAACCGTTTGTTAGCAGTTGTTTTATTAGCAGTCAGTCTCAGAGTCACGGACACATTTAATAATAATCCGTTTACAAGAAAATCACCAGTCACACGAATTCAAAAAGGCTAGGTTTATAGAGATTCCAAAAACTTTGTGAATGACAGCAAATGTAGCATTAGATCGTAAACAGAGAGAGTGTATTTGTTCTTGTCGATTAACCCGATCGCACTGGTTTAACGTCGGGATCGATTTGACGGAATGCCTAGGTATAAAGACTATATAATGCACTTAAAACATACACAGCCTTTCTCAGCCATTACCAAACAGTTATACCGTTCATTGCGAGTTTTAGAACTCAACTCGTCTATATCCCTAGCGTGTCTTAAAGCCAGGATGATTTAGTCTTTCAATGCTACATGAAAAATGTAAAATGCGATATCGAATTTTGAATCGTATACGCGTGTAGCTATATTCGCGATTTCGAATAACATTGCTTTGAACGCAAAACTTCGATCTGCGAAATATTAATAGTCGAATAATATATTACCTTAAAGACAGATCGCAAAAAGTTAACCCCTTAAAATTGAATTTTCTCCCATATAGTTAAGATCGCGACAATTTAGACCCGCATAAATATCCAGTTATATTGACTGATCGCCAGGCGATATGTAACCACGCCTCGTGCTCGCACACGCACGTGTACCTGTTCAATGCCGGAGCAAACATCGCAGCATGAACAATATAATATGAAATGCATAGTCACGTGCGCTACCCTTGAGGTTTGATTGAAAGCTGACGATCCGTCAATAACAATGATTTAGTATTGATTTTCGGCGTACTATTTATTGATTGAAAGAAAATCATCATTGGAAATAAGTAAGTTCTTAAAGTATTTAGAATTGTCGCGACTGGCTTACTATAACAGTATTTAGAATTGTCGCGACTGGCTTTCTATAACGTATTGAGATGCAAACGAAACGGTTTGGTGTCAAATGCACATCTATATGTTTGTATGGATAGCACTGGCGTCTGTGCGATAACTGCGCAAATGATTTTCATGCCGAAGTTTCTAGCTATATAAAGTGTACAGACACATATATTTCTTTGCAACATTTCTAAATTAAGGTAGTTAACAATGATTAAACTTTAACCGAAGCCTTTTCCATTCAGTATTTAAACAACACGTCTACGTTCGTAGAATTCCTTATACTCCCTCCCCCAAAAATGAATAATACATTGAACGTGGTCAGAGCTAATTGACTATCTGATATGGTTTAATGCTCTATACTTAAGGTAATTAGAATTCATTAACATTTAGTTGTTTAAGTTGCATGATGAAGTTGATTTTTGATCGGTTACCTCATATAAGTTTATTATTTACAAATATATCGTATACATATAGAGTACACAACCTTGGTAAATGTGGAAATTTACGCGAAGGAAAAAGTTACGCTAAATATTTATCGGAGGGTTGTTTAAATGTTGTGATTGTATGTAATATATTGCTAAACGTCCGAATGTTAATCTAACGTGAAAATAACACTACAATACTCACAAATAACGAAATTAAGCACTCGTGAAAATATTCACATTGATAGTAAGTCTCTTGTCATGAAATGGTTAACTGCTTCATTGTGTTGTTTGCTTGTTGTAGATCTACCAAAGGCTGAGTGAGAGATACAAAGCACTGGAACAGCAGATGTAGATACAATGTATTTTGTTGTTAGATCATAATGTAATTAAATTGATTTTAATCTTATTTCTACACAATAAATCAAATGTGCCAAATCGATTTTGAAGATGCCAAGTTGTATATCCCACGTGTGTGTCCATTCAAATGTTTTTTGCTAATGCGTTATTATATTGTTTACACAACGTTATTTCAATTTTCATAGATTTGTATATTGTTCGCTTATATATCTAACATGTTATGCATGCATGATTTATTGGTTGACATTTAGTATTGTACAGAACAGAGTAAAATGTAACTGTCAAGTATAGCTTATTACAATGCTGGACAGTAACTGACATTTAATGGATATATTCAAAGCAACTCAGTATCAGTATCGCCTATCACCTAACATACTGTTTATGGCATATGGTTACGTATTGCGGTTGAAAACGGATGTGTAAAATGTAAAGTCTTATTATGTATATCTCTTTTCAAATGGTAATAATAGTTATCTATGTACGCGTGTTCCCAAATACCTTACTGATGATATGTCATTATATATATAGAGCGGCTTTGTTACACAAAAAATATATGTGCGTTTACAGGGTACGTGTGAATGGTTATGCATGTCTATATCGCAATATGATGGTTTTCACCTAGTCATTTAATTTGCCACAAATAATTCATGTTAATATTTTGTGATATTTTGTATTTTGATTTAGCGTCATACAACCATCAGCTGAGACTCACGGTTGAGTGTAGGAGTGTAGCAAAACATAGTGCAATCAACCGCGGATTCCCGATGATGCATGCAACCAATATTGTGGCTCGTGGTTTTTTTGAAATGTTTGTAAAATTATCTTTCTCTTTCCAAATATTTCAATAACGCCAATGATTTTTGTGTCTCTTATACATTTATAAAAGTTGCCAATCAACTGTCTTACAGGATATTAAAGGAGAAATTATGATATTTTGTATATCTTTTCTGTCCAGGGAGTTCCCATTGATCATTCTGTCCAGCACATGAAACCCATCATTAAGTGGTGAGTGAGTTATGCGCATTGGTGTATTGTAAACCATTTTAGTTTCGCGAGATAGTGGACGTGTACTTTCGAGCGTGGTCATGGATGCGTACTATCAGACGGGGTCACGGATGCGTACTAGATATCAGATATGGTCACAGACGCGTACTTTCGGGGGTGGTCATGGATGCGTACTTGTGGGATAGTACTGCGTATTATTAGATCTAGACGAGGTCAAGGATGCGTACCTTCGGGCGTGGTCACAGATGCGTATTTTCAGGAGGGGAGTGGTCACTGATGCGTATTTTCAGGAGGGGAGTGGTCACAGATGCGTACTTTCGGAAGGGGAGAAGTCACGGATGCGTACTTTCGTGCGAGATCACGGATGCGAACTTTCGGGTCTGGTCACGGGTTCGTACTTTCGAGCGTGGTCACGGATGCGTACTGTAACGTCGGACAAGCGGACGAGTTAGGTTGGTGGATAAGAGAACAACAACACTAGAAATTTATAAGCAAACGTTTAATAGAAAATTATTATTATTTACAAATTCTACAAAAAACGACGTCCTCGCACACTCGCTAATACACTCGCTCACATTCATTGAAAGTTCCAATTAATTTTACACCAACAAGAGTCTCTGCACATGCCTCCCAAACTCCACAGGCGAATAATATCTCGATCCTAGACCGCAGTTTAGGTTCCTCCACACGCACGTTACATGTGCGTGTAACTCGAGACCATCACTCCTCGAGTGTCCAAACACATCACCTCCTCACGTAGAAGGTTGTTCGTACGGGTACATCTGTACCACCGTAGGTTGACAATACCCACATTTGGTCGTAAGACCAACTCCCTCTGACTCTGTCGTCGACCCGCCTGAGCCACCGTCACACTTCCTGAGGCTGACCAATGTCATATGCTTTGGTCCTGTTGCCGAAGCTGCGATGTTGCGGTGTCCTTACTCCATCATGGAAAGCTTCAAATATAACAATATAACCCATAATCATTCTTTCTACAACTTCCTCACCGCACTTATAGTAACATTATAATTCTATTAAAACATTACACTATTATGCTAGGACAAATAATTACTTATCAAAACATAGTACAACTCCTATATAATTCATATAAATAAACTAGAAAATAGTCAAATAACTGAATCGGTCCATTCCGAGATTATTACACAATATGACAAATACAGCAAGTACGGGCTTCCATACATTTTTACACCGACGACACTGACTGACCCAATTTACATGTACACGAACAATACATTAAAACTGACTGTTACATTACTATAATAAGTGTAAATAAGCTATATACATTAATAATACCATAACCTTTCCTGAAATATCAACCTAAAATAAGCTTAACTATATAAACGAGATACGTAAACAATCAGGTACTGAATAGTAATCAATGGCTACGCATGAATGGACCGCTTGATACGATTTCACTAGCGTCACATTTAACAGGAATATAAGCCATACAAATACAAAAATGAACAATTAATAGGAAATAGATATAAGGTACTCACCACAGTCTGTCTCCTGTGCCTGTGTTCCACGATACTATGTATAAAATACACTGACTACAGGTACATGTAGTCACACTGCTGCCATTACTCTCGGCATACCATACCTGTAGTTTCCGCTCGTGCACTTCCGCTCCCGTACTCTCATTCGCGCCATACCTCGCGTACACGATATCGACACAAATAAAACAACTAGACATCAAACATACATTGAGAATATCATGCGATCGTGAAACGTACTTTCGGGAGCGGAGTGGTTACGGATGTGTACTTTCGGGCGTGGTCAGGGGTTCGTACTTTTGAGCGTGGTCACGGATGCGTACTTTCGGGAGGGGAGTGGTTACGGATGCGTACTTTCCGGCGTGATCACGGATTCGTACTTTCTTGCGTGGTCACGGATGCGTACTTTCTAGAGGGGAATGGTCACGGATGCGTACTTTTGGTCGTGGTCACGGATGCGTACTTTTGATAGTGGTCAGGGATGCGTACTTTCGGGCGTGGTCAGGGATGCGTTCTTTCGAGTGTGGTCACGGATGCGTACATATGTACTTTCGAGCGTGGTCACGGATGCGTACTTTCGGGCGTGGTCACGGATGTGTACTTTCGAGCGTGGTCACGGTTGCGTTCTTTCGGGAGTGGTCAGGGATGCGTACTTTCGAGCGTGGTCACGAGTGCGTACTTTCGGGCGTGGTCACGGATGCGTTCTTTCGGGCGTTGTCACGGAATTCAAATGTTTCGCGAATAATTTTATTAAAGTTGAGATGACTGCACGATTGTAAATAAGAACCTTTGACCGTGAACTTATGTATTTGCGGATATGGAGATGAATACGCGAAAAGTAGTGTCCGCGAAAAGCAAGTGGTTTATAGTATTTGGCAGTGTTAAAGATCACAACGGTACTATCATATGGGTAGGACCTATTATTAGTTTGTTGATTTGTAAACTTTGGAATATATATATTTACTCTAAAGAGACACGTAGAATTTGCTATATCTATATGTACTTCTAAAATTCTTACACGATTTCATTTATTCATAAGAATAATTTACTGTACATTTATGTCACTAAATGCGCACCTGCTGTTTCTTTAATAGGAGATATATTCGTTTACACTCTGAAGGTATTTTAGTTTATTTCGATATATGCACATAAGCTCTATAATTATTGGTTAGAGTTTATGTATCAATACATAAGATATCTACTTGACATCTAAGTACAAAATTAAATAGCTACCGCTGACAACTATTACTATTTGAAAAGTTAGAATATGTAAGTGCAATACGTTCTGAACGTTGTTTGAACATCACATCAACCATCAACTTCAATTCGCTAGCCAAAGTTATCCACTATGATTCTCTCCCCGAAAACCTTCGCGGATCTCGCAACAAAAGGAAGTTCCCGCACTGCGCTTCCTGCTTGATGACCGCATTTACGCACCCGTTTACGTTATAAAAAAAACTATCCAAGTTTATTTAGCTGCTCTAAAATTCCATAATGGATCAGATAATAAAGATCGGCGGTCCTCGTGACTTCGCTGGAAGGTAAAGTTAATAGACATGCTATTACGCGATGGTCACTTTCATCACGCTCATCACATTTCAATTTTGTTGACGTATAGAAAGCGCATTCTCATTCGTCTGCTGCACCTAGACGCGTCCAATCAGAATTTGAAAGTGGAAACTTTAATTTTGTCGTGAGGTACGTCAAATTAAAAGTGTCAGGGGCAGTATCGTATTTAGTACTCTTGGCTAGCAAAGTTGGTCCACCACTTGCATACATAATGTCGGTCGTAAGTTCATCTCCAATTTTATAGATAATATTGATCCGACTATTGGAAGGTCTGCCAGCAGATTTGTGATGTGATGTTTGGTCATTTGTAAGTATCACAAATGTGTTCATGTTAAAATGAAGCCTGATGTTACTCAATTAATGTTTTGCTCATGCGTTTTTTGATGCGTGTGCTTCCATTTATAAAAAAAACATTATTTGACGCTGATACAAAAATACCAAAGTATTTCAGTTGACGATGACAACCAAACCAAACAGCTTTCAAGTACACCACACAGAACGCGCCATGTAGCATTGATATTTTACAGAAACGGTTACCGGTATGCAAAAGTTGTATTTATGATAAAACATTCCACTCTCATTCCGTATCATGTTTGTCTTTCCAAATGTGTACTTGAAACATATCAAGGGTTAATAGGAAATGCTTTTTAATGACATTTTGAGTTATGGAAATTTGAATATTACTAACATCAACTGCTAATGAGAGGATTTCGGATGAATTTTACACAATATAACAATAATAGCCAAGCGCTGTGGAGGAATTACAAATATGTTATGTGTTTAGTGTAAGTGTTATATATTTAGTGTAAGTGTTATATATTTAGTGTAAGTGTTATATATTTAGTGTAAGTGTCATGTGTTTCGTTCGTATACGTTTTATTTGTTTAGTAAAAGTGTTATCAATTTAGTATAAGTGTTATGTGTTTAGTAAAAGTGTTATAAGTTTAGTATAGTGTTATGTGTTTAGTAAAAGTGTTATAAGTTTAGTAGTGCTAAGTGCTATGTATTTCACTGCGACAGCCGGTTAGCGAATCTAGTATGGTTAATTAAGTAACTACACATTTTATTAAGGATATGACAATATGGGCATGAACAATTTCTAGTGTATAGGAAATTTCCAATCAATCATTATCACCTAGATCCGTCTGAAGTACACGACTTGACACGGTGATTAGTTTGAGCCTTCAGAGAGGTATATACATTGTACAGTAAATATTTCCTATCCGTCAAAACGAAAGTAATAAACCTTAAATTAATTGTCTGGTGTACGTATGTATGTAAATTATCATTGTGACGAATTAAAACAATACTAATCCGTTTAAATACTTCTGACAGATTACAAATATAGTATACTACGATTAATCAACTTTTTACGTAATTCTAAAATTTCGAAGCTTTTCATAGACCTTTGTCTCTTGAACTCGTTTCTACGTCGCTGTCATAGAGAACGGGGATGATACCATCCAAAAATAGGAAATCAGTGGCTGGGGAATCAAAGACATATTATCATACTATATGATAAAGGTGTGCTAGTTAACCGTGAAATGTTAACGTAATATTATTTTGTGTACCAATTGTAAAGAAATTCATGTGAATGCACTTTCATGAAATACAAATATTGAAATTGACCTGAGTTCCAATAACGACACCTGTATGCCCGACCATATGGTTTGATTTATGCGACTATATGGTATACTGTAAACTAAATTATTCTCGAGGCGTTTACATTCCTTTGAATGATTTATTTTCGCTAATTTCAATTTGCTGCTAATTATGTGTATATTTGTAACCTATGCAGCCAACGATGAACCACCTATCGTAAGCAGGAATACAATACCACGACCATTTACTTCATATCACAACATTTAATACCACGAGCTTCTTTTGGATAACAAACTGTCTTTGAACGATTACCGTTAAAAGAGGGAAGGAAACAATATATAAATGTATATCCCATCAAACGGCAATTTTCTGTCTACATTTCTAGATATGACAATGGTGTGATACAAGACTCCTATAGCCCGACGTCTGTATTAATGTCGTCCTCATCCCCGGCACCAAGGGAAATTTAGAAGACTGTAGAATCCATGGAGATATGCTTGGTTAAATTACATCGGCACACTAGTCTACGGTGTATTTTACTTTATCGCTCGATTGAAATTAAGTTTACTTGACCATATGTGTGTTGTCATGTTTCGTGCGAGGATATCAGTTCGCTTGGTTTTAGTGAATTAGTTTCTACCGAATTTCTGTTTTTCGAACATTTTGCTCGATGTACCCGTCAACACACTTCATCGAATAAAGACAATTGTAATACAGTCTATCATCATCAACAGTAAATTGTAAATGCGATATTCAATTGAACTAAATTTCTACTCAATTTTTGTTTCCATTTTTGTACATTTGAGAAATTGGTATACAACCAAATATACATATGTTCCCATATGACCACATATATTAGATTATTAATATCAGTTTACACTAAAATTGAATAATATTGATTTTTAAATTTTCATGATGTAAATGACATGTACGTTAACGCATGTGGGCGGCACAGTCACGACATTCATTTCAGGAGAAAGGACGGGAGAGAGAGAAGAGGAAGCGAAATATTAAGAAAATCGTTTTTGCTTACAATTTTTATTAGATCACCAGGGCCGAAGGGCTGGTGAGCTTATGTCATAGCGAGGCGTCCGTCGTCCGTCAGTCCGTCCGTCAACATTTCCTTTTAATCACTACCAGTCATAGAATTCTGCATCGAATGTAACCAAATTTGGACAGAAACATCCTTGGGGAAGGGGAACACATTTTGTTTACTTTTTGGCTCTGACACCCGGGGGCAGGAGGACGGGTCCAATAGAGAAATTCTAGGTAAATCCTGTATGGAACGTAACAGAATTTGGCCAGAAACATCCTTGGGGAAGGAGAACAATTTGTGTTTTTCACTTTTTGGCTCCCCCCCCCCACCAGGGGCAGGAAAGACGGGCCCAATAGGAGAAATAGAGGAAAGTTATTTTAATCGCTACTAGTTATTGAGTTCTGCATGGAATGTAACCAAATTTTGCCAAAAACATCCTTTGGGGAAGGGGAACATAGTTTGTGTAGATTTTGGCTCCGACCCCCTGGAGCAGAAAGAATAGGTCCCAATAAGGAAATTAGAGGTAAATCTTAAATTCCTTCAGAAAAAAACAATGATCCTGTAATCAGAACATTACTCGGCATAACAATAACCAGGTGAGCGATAAGGCCCTCTCGGCCTCTTGTTTCTCTAAATGTTCGTATAAACAGTATGACACCTTAATTAGTTTTCTAAACTATATGTAATGGCAAAGAATGTAAAGTGTTTTGGAAAGGATATTGCTTTTTTCAAATATGCATGAGAACATAATACGATCATCATGTAATTGTTGTTATTTAACCTTTTGCTATGAAAACCAACTTCTCATCTTCGGCATTGGCATGATCATGAAATGTTGACATGTTGGTTTTGTTCTCATTTTATTGATAACCTTGAGATTAGTATTATGTTATTATATGAATCTAATACCGTTATTATTGCATTAGGTTTCCCCGTGTACGCGATGGGAGACAGCACGGGAAGAAGTTTTGATGACTTGAAAATGGTTATTACTACTTCTAGGGTAATAACCCGTGGACGGCCCTTGGCGTCGTCAGAGTGGATGTAGAGCGCAAACAATCCAGATTAACCGCTGAACCAGACATTTGACAGTCGGGAGCTTATTCCATTATATCCGTTTACCAGGGAAACACCGACGACACATTAAAATGTCTACTCACTTTGAGATATATGTGAGGTCACACTTGGTATACAATGTACCTCATTCAATGAAGACATGTCCAGTAGATGGAAGTATTAAAAACATGAATATAATAATGAGAGAACATGTACTAGTGTGCATATACATAGCCCTGTAATAATGTAATTAAACTGAATATAAAGATACATCCACACTGTTTTCTTTTACGTCAGCTATAAATAAAACGATTGTAGAAAAATCAGATAAAAACAAAATGGATGTCAAAGTATTATTCCGATAATAGGAACATGATAATGTTAAAATAGAGGAAGGGGTAATGTCGGAAGAAGAACGTTAATGATGAATGAATAGTATTGGTCGCTTTTCGAGTACAGGTCAGAACCACAGCCAGAATCATTCAACATGCTTTAATTTTGATTTAAATATAAATATTAAATGTCACACTCAACTCCGCAATATATATATATCTGTATATTCGACAGAGATTATCAGTAATAGCTATTATAACATTATGGCGCTTCATAAGGTGTATTGTGTAGTTAAGGTGTATTGTGTAGTTAAATTAACCAGCTCCGTCATAACTTCGTTAAACTAACTTATTTTAGCGTAATTAGATCAGCTACACTTCTATTATAAATCATTGTGTAACGATTAGATTTGACGATTTTATAACTCAAGTACAATTATTTTTTTGTATGTAAGTTACAGCGGTCGATGGTAAAGTCAATAGCACATACTTTTATCGATGGTAAAGTCAATAGCATATACTTTTATCGATGGTAAAGTCAATAGCACATACTTTTATCGATGGTAAAGTCAATAGCACATACTTTTATCGATGGTAAAGTCAATAGCACATACTTTTATCGATGGTAAAGTCAATAGCACATACTTTTATCGATGGTAAAGTCAATAACGCATACTTTTATCGATAGTAAAGTAAATAGCACATACTTTTATCGATGGTAAAGTCAATAGCACATACTTTTATCGATGGTAAAGTCAATAACACATACTTTTATCGATGATAAAGTCAATAGCACATACTTTTCTCGATGGTAAAGTCAATAGCACATACTTTTATCGAAGGTAAAGTCAATAGCAGATACATTTATCGATGGTCAAGTCAATAGCACATACTTTTATCGATGATAAAGTCAATAGCACATACTTTACGTTTAACATATTTTATCGATGGTAAAGTCAATACTTTTATCGATAAGTAGCACATACTTTTATCGATGGTAAAGTCAATAACACATACTTTTATCGATGGTTAAGTCAAAAACACATACTTTTATCGATGGTAAAGTCAAAAACACATACTTTATCGATGGTAAAGTAAATAACACATAATTTTATCGATAGTAAAGTCAATAGCACATACCTTTATCGATGGTAAAGTCAATAGCACATACTTTTATCGATGGTAAAGTCAATAGCACATACTTTTATCGATGGTAAAGTCAATAGCACATACTTTTATCGATGGTAAAGTCAATAGCACATACTTTTATCGATGGTAAAGTCAATAACACATACTTTTATCGATGGTAAAGTCAATAGCACATACTTTTATCGATGGTAAAGTCAATAGCACATACTTTTATCGATGGTAAAGTCAATAGCACATACTTTTATCGATGGTAAAGTCAATAACACATACTTTTATCGATGGTAAAGTCAATAGCACATACTTTTATCGATGGTAAAGTCAATAGCACATACTTTTATCGATGGTAAAGTCAATAGCACATACTTTTATCGATGGTTAAGTCAAAAACACATACTTTTATCGATGGTAAAGTCAAAAGCACATACTTTTATCGATGGTAAAGTCAATAGCACATACTTTTATCGATGGTAAAGTCAATAGCACATACTTTTATCGATGGTTAAAGTCAATAGCACATACTTTTATCGATGGTTAAGTCAATAACACATACTTTTATCGATGGTAAAGTCAATAGCACATACTTTTATCGATGGTAAAGTCAATAACACATACTTTTATCGATGATAAAGTCAATAGCACATACTTTTATCGATGGTAAAGTCAATAGCACATACTTTTAATCGATGGTAAAGTCAATAGCACATACTTTTATCGATGGTAAAGTCAATAGCACATACTTTTATCGATGGTAAAGTCAATAGCACATACTTTTATCGATGGTAAAGTCAATAGCACATACTTTTATCGATGGTAAAGTCAATAGCACATACTTTTATCGATGGTAAAGTCAATAACACATACTTTTATCGATGGTAAAGTCAATAACACATACTTTTATCGATGGTAAAGTCAATAGCACATACTTTTATCGATGGTAAAGTCAATAGCACATACTTTTATCGATGGTAAAGTCAATAACACATACTTTTTTATCGATAGTAAAGTCAAAAGCACATACTTTTATCGATGGTAAAGTCAATAGCACATACTTTTATCGATGGTAAAGTCAATAACACATACTTTTATCGATGGTAAAGTCAATAGCACATACTTTTATCGATGGTAAAGTCAATACACATACTTTTATCGATAGAAAAGTCAATAGCACATACTTTTATCGATGGTAAAGTCAATAGCACATACTTTTATCGATGTAAAGTCAATAGCACATACTTTTATCGATGGTAAAGTCAATAGCACATACTTTTATGCATTCGATGGTTAAGTCAATAGCACATACTTTTATCGATGGTAAGTCAATAAGCACATCATACTTTTATCGATGGTTAAGTCAATACACATACTTTTATCGATGGTAAGTCAATAACACATACTTTTATCGATGGTAAAGTCAATAGCACATACTTTTATCGATGTTAATCGATGGTAAAGTCAATAGCACATACTTTTATCGATGGTAAAGTCAATAGCACATACTTTATTTAAGTCGATCGATGGTAAAGTCAATAGCACATACTTTTATCGATGGTAAAGTCAATAACATATTACAAACTTTTCTCGATGGTAAAGTCAATAGCACATACTTTTATCGATGGTAAAGTCAATAACACATATCGATGGTAAGTCAATTTACTTTATCGATGGTAAAGTCAATAGCACATACTTTTATCGATGGTAAAGTCAATAGCACATACTTTTATCGATGGTAAAGTCAATAACACATACTTTTATCGATGGTAAAGTCAATAGCACATACTTTTATCGATGGTAAAGTCAATAGCACATACTTTTATCGATGGTAAAGTCAATAGCACATACTTTTCTCGATGGTAAAGTCAATAACACATACTTTTATCCAACCGACGTTATGTCGATGCGAAAATAAGTGACAACAATGAAAACGATTTATCATTAGTACTGACGTTTTAGAATTTCGGAAAGACAAGAGTTTGAATGTGCTGCATCGTGGTTCTCAAGAACACATTAGATCTATAGTACAGTATTTACACTATATAAAACTACACGCAGCTGTGACCTTGACCATTTAATTAAACAGTTTCAGGTAAAAGACACTTCTTCCAAAGAAAACTTCATTGGAGAATATACAATCGTGAGACGACGCGGGTCTCCAATACAAATTAATCCTAAATAATGACAGTTTCGTTGGAAAATTCGAGTCATATCCACCATTATGCTTATCTATGAACAAGTACTATACTCTATATCTGGTATGTTATGGGTTTTATTAGAATTGAACGATTTTCTGGTTTAGTCTGTATGTAATGGAAAAGGATATTTGATATCATGTACTTTCCTGAGAGTCAATGAAGTAGCCGATACTGCCAGACATGTATAGCATATCCATGTATTAGTTGGGAACCTCACCTATCCTCTCCCCTACACTAGACACAAATAAGACTTGTTACAAAAACTGGAAACCTGTCTCACGCTACGGTATTACTACAGACAATATCTTCACGATCGATTTTAACTTCTACATCCCGATTACACACACGGACATGTCTAAGGTAAATTTGATAGGGGTTTACGTATGTCTTATGTTGCTCACTAAAGATTTTCAGGTTATACAATAACGCAGTAAAGTAAAGAATCTATATACCCAGGTGTGTTTTTGACTATGCGCTTTGAAACATTTTATGGTACTAGTATTCCTTTTTGAGTGATATTAATATGATAGTCTATTGGAATGCTGTTTACCAATTAGCTCTGTACTCACTAATTATGTGGTATACGAAATTAGGAATCCAGTCTCCATTTTGTGACTAAACCTCTACCTTAGCTTATGTAGCATTGCGTAACAGATACTATTTTATACATTTTGTCGGCAAACAATATATTATGGGTTATATTTTTCAATAAAAAGGGCGCAGTCCTTCGTGCGGAGAACTTCTATGGTAACACATACATGAAAATATAAGATTAACAGATTTTTTTTTCAAATTCAATCCTACACACTGACAGCTTCAGTTTGCGATCGCCATTGTTTTACCCACTGTAAAATGTCCCATCAGCGTCAATGCAATGCTTTGAAGTCAGCTCATTATATAATCAACTAGTTCAAAATCTTTTATGATCCGACGAACATAATCTTCATCCGGCAGAAGCTCGTGATCAGTGCTATTGCTCTTTATTTGCAAGCGTTCAAGAAATAGACCACTATCAATACAATCAGCTGACCAAAAACGGAATATCTGTTACGGAAATATAATGTGGATTTCCTTCTCAAATGGGGGTTTATGGACAAGTACAGAGTGTGAATATATGAATAAAAAAACCAGAATATTCGGCTCCGTTATTTCCTTAAATTGAACTTTTTAACATTGCACAATTAATGGTATACTGAAACATCTGGCTGCGCCCTTTAAGGCCTTGCCTTCAGTCATATTAGTTTAAAAGCATTTACCACATCATGTATTGTTTCTGATACCGTCATGATACATACCGTCATGATACATACCGTCATGATACATACCGTCATGATACATACCGTCATGATACATACCGTCATGATACATACCGTCATGATACATACCGTCATGATACATAACGTCATGATACATACCGTCATGATACATACCGTCATGATACATACCGTCAATCATACGTCATGATACATACGTCATGATACATACGTCATGATACATACCGTCATGATACATACCGTCATGATACATACCGTCATGATACATACGTCATGATACATACCGTCATGATACATACCGTCATGATACATAACGTCATGATACATACCGTCATGATACATACCGTCATGATACATACCGTCATGATACATAACGTCATGATACATACCGTCATGATACATACCGTCATGATACATACCGTCATGATACATACCGTCATGATACATACCGTCATGATACATACCGTCATGATACATACCGTCATGATACATACCGTCATACATACCGTCATACATACCGTCATGATACATACCGTCATGATACATACCGTCATGATACATAACGTCATGATACATACCGTCATGATACATACCGTCATGATACATACCGTCATGATACATACCGTCATGATACATAACGTCATGATACATGCCATCATCATACATACTGTCATGATACATACCGTCATGATACAAACCGTCATGATACACACCGTCATGATACCGATTTGACCCTGCAGATAGGACGTTAGATCACTGCACATGCTGCCACTTTATATATTGCGCCATCATAAAAGGGGACTGAGTTCGGGATCTAATAATTTCTCTTCTTCCAAACTAACCTTTTCTTTCCAAATCCCTTGACCCCATGTTAGCCTCGAGTTGTCATTCTCCCCTATGTGGAAAACTCTGCCCTACGCTGACAGAGACACGTCATATTCTATAAAAGGGGTAATTCCTAATCTTTCAGAAGAGGAATAAGACTACCGATTTCCCCTCTGTCAGTATTGACATGACCGATCCTGTTCGATGTCTTTGGTTCGACCAAGTAAAATAGAACAGAATAAAATAGAACAATAAAACATAATTTCCACTATCACAAAGAGACACAACATAAGCATTATGCAGTCATCCAAAACATACAGATATTCAAAACCCAACCCATTTCATCCAGGGGAGGCCGACTTTAATTCCATGACCCTGGCTGTTGATAGAACGTTAATGAGTCAAACAAATAAATAAACCTTTAATTACCTTTGCTGGCAATAAGACATTACACCATCCAACGAATTGTGGGTAGAAAATCACAAAATATTGTGAATTTGTGCTTAGTAATTTGTAACATTTTAAACTGGTAGAACTCTGTTGTAGGGGTAGGAGTTCTCTTGTATATATTGATTACAGAGGTGAAATGGCGCACCGTAGTTTTAAATGCATAGTATGTTATAGTGCATAGCGATTGCATGATTTCGGTCAATTAACTTATAATAGTTGTTTGTTTGTTTGATTGATTCATTAACGTCCTAGCAACAGCTATGGTCATGTGAGGACGGCCTCCCATGAATGCGGTGTGTTGCGTGTATGTTGTGCGAGGTGCGTGTTTTGGGAGAATGCGGTATATTCATGTTGTGTCTTCTTGTATAGAGGAACTGTTGCCCTTTTTATAGTGCTATATCACTGAAGCATGCCACCGAAGACACCGAGCAACACACCCCACCCGTTCACATTGTAATAGTTGTGCTAGCAGTGACTTTAATCGTGAGGGCAACTGAGGTGTTCAATTGTGTATGCTTTTCTCTTGACACCGATGGCGTCTGTGATAACAAGCGATTTAAACTCGGAAATCATGAGTGATATCAACTGCTTCAGCTGTCCAGCCATTGATAAATAAGTCACCGTAAGTGAGGTCAATCTCCTAGCCATGTTTTAAGATGAATCTTATGCCAATGGATCAGTGCTCACCAATTTGTGTGACACTTGTGCTCGCGTGTACTTAATTGTTATCCTTGAAGATCCATCCTTTAGCCTTCGGGTTCATACAGAAGGACTAGCCGACTTTTACAGATGCGAGGATTCAACAAATCACCGTTATACGTATAGGATGCTGTCACTTTATATCGATTTATAAAACATACCACTATCTCCAATACATAAACATTTGCCTACATGCACTAAATGCATAAGCAGTAACAGTCAAGTGAAAGCAGTCAATTCAATTATTAGAAACAGTTTCTTTTATAGTATAACATCTTAATTTGATAAAAAAAATCATCTTGATCTTATTTCGCTGATACTTCCCAGTGCTTACCTCTCCGAAGGCAATTTTCACTGACTTCCGATTGGGTCAAAAAAGTACGTTGATAATTTGCTAAAGGAAATTACAGGTACGTCCATATCAAAATATGATATTCAGATATTCATGAACAGAAAACATTGTCTTTGACAAGTGTTTTAATGAATAGTCTACAACAAAATTGCAAATCAAGAGAAAAATGCCCTCTACAAGAAAAAAGTTCATATAACATGTACTTTCTAACAATAGACAACAACAACAAATCCTCATTCCCAGCCATATGTTTCTAAGCTGATATATGTTACAAAATCTTAAAACCATTGTTGCTATATTAAACATGAATGCTAGATGTTAGGGAATCAGTACCTAAATTTTATCTGGCTGTACATACGATTTGTAGCAATTACTGCGATAAGCTGCGATATATTGTAAATATTGATATATAAATAGTTGATGATAGCGCATTTGATATGGAATTCGTAGTAACATTATCATATGCAACATCTGTTTTCTTATATTTGCATTATTTTACTAACATGTGTTAGATGATATGTATCAGTACATGGAAACATTTTTTTAATATGAATGACTTGCATTTATTTCCTATACGTAAAAAATTCTGATAAAAGTGTTTGCTGCCGATGGTGGACCGAAGAGACCTTTTTAACACATCTTATATAAAACACTACATTTGAATGGTTTGAAGTGTTACTTGAGAGTTTTAATTGGAAGTGAGAGGTCAGCTCTGCAATTTCAAATTACTGGCATCACGACATCACAATCGAATTCAAAATGGTGTTCACAATTACATTATAGAATTACACTATCACAAAACGTCAACAAGGATGAATTAACAAACATGATGTGTCTTATTGTGATAGCACAACTCGTTTCTCTAGGTCATCATAGGATACTGCTGAAGACAATATCGGGGGCCCAGTTGTTCAAATGGTGATTAGCTTAAGGAATACGCATTTCTTGACCTGTGATAATAACTTTGTTTAAACATTGGTAAGTAGGTGGGATACCTTAGAATTATATGTATTTTTTTTTTTAAATTGTACAACATTTTGTCGTGATATGAAAACTGGTTAGCATATTCAGCATTTGAACAACTGGACCATGGACAACAACCCTGGTCACACTATTTTTGGGAATTGCCCAGTCAGTCCACTCTGGAGATGAATGCAATCCCGGTCTTGTCCTAGCATTCTTAGTGTGGAG
This sequence comes from Argopecten irradians, assembly GCF_041381155.1. Lineage (NCBI taxonomy): Eukaryota > Metazoa > Mollusca > Bivalvia > Pectinida > Pectinidae > Argopecten > Argopecten irradians. Next base: position 16,107,889 of record NC_091144.1, read on the forward strand.
TGATACACTTCAATAGAATGTATGATTATTGTTGCTTAAATCACATGAATATTGATCATTTATACGTACATCTGATTATATTTCGTATGTTTAAGAAAAAATAAAATGCGAATAAATATTACAGTTGCCAATGCTTTTCAATTCAAACCACAGAAAAATATGAAATAGTTCATACAATCACATTGCTCCTTTAATTTGTTTGCATTCAGAATGATATAAATACGACAGACTACAGCGATGCCAATTAACAAGCACAACAATGTGTTTGCATTACAAAATCACTCCTATTAAGTATATCTTATACTTGACCTAGTTTTTGTGACGAGGTTAAACCTCTTACCAGATACATAAATGACAAAATGAGGCGTCATTATCTGCTTGCCACGTGGCCACGACTTTACAATTTACAAACTCTTTTATAGACTGTTGAGTATGATGGGCAATAATCAATTAATACATGGAACCAAGTCTAAATATTTTCAGTCAACTTGTCGCATGCAATTGAACACCAAAGTCATCTTATGAGTGTTTGACACTACTGCAATTAGTTGTGCATTACCGTGGCGTGGGAGAACGTGAATGGATAAAAACAGATGAGAAAACAACAGACATGTTTATTGTAACTAGAACCATCGACGTTTAAAATGACATAACCCGGATATATTAAAGGAAACCAACCATACTATCTGAAATGTGATTAGATTCACATGGGACTATTAACAATATGAAACATATTCTGGATCAATAGCGATGCTTTATCAATATGTTATTTAGGATTCAATTAAAGGACTCGTCATGTAATAGATCCAAAGGACATAAAATCTAAGACATGCTGTCGTATTTTGAACGACGGTATTAGTTCAAAGTACGTATAACTTTATATCTTAAAGTAAGGCAAGCTAAGGGTATTACACTTTTTGGGATTTTCGGCGAATATGTTCTTTATGCCATTTTCTATAATACCATAGCCATCATTAATGCAATTATTCCTTATCACATATATTCCTAAGCCGTTTGAAATTATCAAAGTTACGATTTTTTGAAAACTATGTATTGGAATAAATCTTTGTATTAGTATCCAACAGTAGAACCAAATATATTGAGAGTGTCTCTAAAATGTCGTCTATTACATTTGTGTGAATTCACTACCAACTTCACGTCATAGCTGTTTATGATGGCGTCTGCTCACGCTACAGTTACATTGGAACATGCATTTAACTAGATTTTGTTTATACAAAATATAACTAATAAAAATGTCATTATTGCATATGATCAGTGAAAATTGCGGCGATATATGTTAAATATAACGATAAATGAATAATTTTACTAAAGGTTAAAGTCTTACTGACATTCAATATAGCGTCAATTTGTTTCCAAAATACATTTAGTTAAGTAAATGTGGTCTAGCAATGAGAAATATAAATATATAATGATACAATAGAAAATATAGTTAATGAAACAGATTTAATTTATCTGATGCATTTTTAACCAAGCTTCAGATTTAAAATAAGTATCTTCTGTGGTCAACGGTAACCATGGGACGGGGATTGTATTGGCGATGGAATAGCAGGCATTGCGTGCTCCCGGTACATCAGTCTTTACGATGTAACATGAATAAATCAAGAAATCTATTTGTACTTCTCCGAGATCATCTTTTAACGTAGACAGAGGGAATCAAATAAATCTACCAAAACAACCATTGAGAACCTCCTGGGAAATACAGAAAATACAGCATTTCATTTTACAGCACCTAGCTCTTCCTTAACATACCACATGCTTTTCCAACGCATCGTATGCAAACAGAAAGTAATGATGACTTTATCCAATCCTTCAAAGACAATCTCCAAAGCACTTTAACCAAAAAGCACACTCAACAGTACATTTAAGATGATTTGAAACACAAGCCACCTAATGACGTGGGGTAGAGACGTTGCACTACTTCAGTTAAAAAGTTTATCAACCATCCACCAACAGAGGTATCACGTTTCACAATGCAATTTCAAAATCGTATTGTTTTCTGGATTTTCATCTAAAATAATTGATAGGTTTCGTAGGTAGCCGGTAGGGTATAATTAGAACGTGATGTGCTATACTATTCCAGGACTTGCTTGATATAATAATGATGAATTAAAGGATAGAAAGTAGGTGTATACCCAAACATATTTACATTTCCCTAGGTTGCAATTTTATACATCCAGTGATGTACATGTTTCAATAATTTTACCACGAATATATAAGAAATGCTTTCAAATATTTATATGGAGTTTTCATATCTTCTATATTTTGCAGTGATTCATGCCGAATGTCCCGGTTTCAAAACGACTACCTCGTTGAGCAAAGCAACCCTACTTTTTCTATCTGGTGTTATATGAGAGCTTATAGATACCAATGTGAGTTTCTTTGCTAATTTGATCCAGTATTTTAACACTAAATTTAAAAGCTGTAACGCGACGGTCTGTGTAACTTGGCTGGCCTTTCGTTATTACTGATCCCCCCCATTGTCGGTATTAATGGGTATTGCTTACCCTCTATTGCATAATTTCACTAAAATGTATTTGGAGTAATATATATCTGATAAACATATATACTCATGTATATGTATCAGATAGTGAATATGTATCATTATACTGTGACAGCAGGAGGAAGCATTATACACAATGTTATATATATATTCCTTTGATAATGTATCATGTTGACATATCACTATTTCAATCCACTTTCATTCACTTTAAACCTTCTGAAGTCTGTAGATTCCGTGGATAGTATGACTCGGTATATCGTGTTTTAAACCATCAACAATGTATCTGTGGATAGGCCTGCCAAGTTGGTGACAGATTGCTTATGCCGGAACAATACCATATTAAGAATCAACCGCTGTATGTGCAAAAATGGTAAAGTGACGATGGAAATTCCTGATAATCATCAATGTGAAATATTTTATTAATGTAAAAGTCATTTGGTTACATTTTAACATTGTCTACAGTCAAACCTGTTTTAGTGGATACCTCTGTATAAGGATCCCATATGCTTAATACGGCCAACATAACACTGATCACTTTAAACACTATTTTAACTGTGTATGCAGATTACTTCACTATAAAGACCATTCTTCTTTGTGCCTGCGGTGGTCTTGATAAATATCATTTCCATATCCCTCTTGTGTGTGTGAGCTTTATAGACAGGTTTAACAATATATTCAAATAGAAGTAGGTAAATACATATCGATTAAAGAATCGAAATGTCCTCTCATGACAGGTGTTTTAAAATAACAAATTCAATAAATATTTCACAAAACAATATCGGTGAAGTTCAACATAGCTAGAATATTTTTTTTATTATACCATATTTGGAAGAGAAAATGCGTCAAAGGAACTGAAAGCAAAATCCATAATTTCTCTCATAAAACCATGCGTCGCCCATGATCTTGCCCACTTAATGAATAATTGTTTAGCCACACTGGTCCTGGCTGTCCAAAATCAGTGAAGATGATATCTTTATTACTAAAATAAATTTCCAACTGTGCCTGAAATTCTTAAAAGACGTACTCTTTGGTGCATACCGATGGCGTAGTTCCAGGAAATCAATACGTAATTAAAATTTAAATCTGTGGAAGTTTCAATCACGTTATTGGTTGTTATAATGCATATTACTCTGTAAAGTTCTTTGCGCAGCACCGAAAATAGCACTCGCAAACGAACCATGCTTGAAATAATAAACTTCTTGTTCTTACTACAATAACTTTTTTTATGCCAGTAGTGTTGTTCCTATGTGCAACGCATACAGGGGCCAATTACAGATCGGCGTTGTCAGAGGGCCCACGTCGGTGTGCGAGAGACGGACTCCCATAAACGTGTTACCCATGATAGATTGATAGGCTGCGTTATAGATTTCTTGTCCTGTTATTGCAATCCGATTTAGGTCGGGTTGTTTTCTCTCACATACAAAACAAAAACAAAATTGATCTTGTAGTAAATGGTGGTGGACATATGTGGCGCGATCGTATTTACACTGATTTACGCTGCCCCTGGTTCGTTTATGAATGAATTATTGATATCCAATCTATTCGTGTGAAGACTTTTCCTCACTTTTCGTTATCATATGTCGTTGTGGAAAAGTTATGATATAGTCCGTGAAACAATTAGGAGGAGGGCAGCACATTAGTACATCTCTACCAGGATGTGTAAGAAGTAAGTCGACTATGTCATAAATAAAACCAGCTTCTAAGTGGAAGAATAGTATTCTGGCATACATAGTCCAACGACATTGAAAGGAAATTCAGTGTTGGTTATACATTGAACTCTCCTGTGAAGAAGATCGGAAAGTTTGCAGAAGTAAACATAGAAGGTGTTGACAGCGTAAGGTGATACCAAGACAAACAGGGAATATGAATGTCTTGTCCGCTATATCGGGTGAGTGACGTCATTTTTGTCTCATGTAGGTCTTTATTATATATATTGATTCATCTCTGCCACATACAAGTTCATTGCTTAAGTAATTTGAATATTGTGTTCGAAAAAATAGCGATGTGGTTTCTCGTAGCAACCAACGTTTATAATTCATAATTCACAATTCACAAATGTGTTTTTTATTTCGTTTTTCGAATGACTTCGGTCCAGATTGGAGCCTCTGTAAGCACTATTATAATTTTACTCGTTTTTTAAAGAGAGATGAACACCTAAGTTATTGAACAGAGTAAATATTACATATGATATTTGGAGATATCGTGTGTGTGTGTGTTAACGCGTGTGAGTGTCAACATAGTTTTAGGAATCTGCTACAGCAGTCGTTACCTTTGTGAATGTAGCCAGTGATTTTCAGACTTTTTGTGTGCTGTTTGAGACTGTTACAATGACATGCGACAGAACAACCGTTTGCCATGGCTGACTGATAAGAACACACTGAAATACTTCTGAATACTTATATAAAAACGATTACACATGTTTCAAATATTGATGTTATGAGTGTTTATAGAGGCAGCTATGATGACAATAGTACGACCCAGTCATGCTTTAGTTATCTCTATATTTTGTTATCGATATAAACGGTGTCTGTCACCACACCTTATAGATCATTACTTTCATATCCCTTTGTTCGGTATACAACACTGAGGTGAGATTCTATTGTAAATAACAAAGTGTTAGTAACGATCTGGCAGCATCACCTCACGGCATCGTTAGCTTAATGATATCACAAAGGTCTTTTGTTTTGCTAGTAGGTATGTAATGGCTATTTCAATATACAAATCAGATACCACGCATGTGTTTCCATTGTGTATTAATCGAGATCAGGGTATTTGAGTATGGTACGCATTGGTTGATTATTTAAATTTATTTTCCTACCATCAGCTACGACCACTGTCATATACGAAAACATACCTCCATTTTACGTTGGTTAGTTACCTGGTTTTGCTTAACGTCTTATAATCAATTCTGATCAAGATGTCCGGACATATAACTACCAGGCCTCCACCTCTGGGCTGCGATTTCAAATACCATGTGGGGTAGTTGCCAGATACAGACCGCTGGGAGGTGGTTTCTCTCTGGGTACTCCGGCATTTCTCCACCTTCAAACATGGCATGTCCTTACATGACCCTGGCTGTTAATAGGACGTTAAACTTAAAGGTCTATAATCGTTAACTGCTCTTTAAAGTACTTTCTTTTAACATCTATTTAAAGATGTAGATTTTACATTATGACCTCTATAAAATGTGTTTGAAAATTAAATATTATTTAAATAGCACGTTCTATGTACAGGAATAGATATATTTCCATCATATTTGTCTTATCCGCTGTCTTCAAAATATCTGACTTTAATAGGGTTTGGATTATTGTTCTGAATTCCTTATATGTATAACTAGATTCCTTATATGTCTAAATGCATGTGTAAATAATTGTGCCCTTTTTATAAGCTATAATTCTGTAAGGTAGAAGTACTGAATATTTGATAAGGCCAATCATTTTCATTTTTCATAAAGTAAATAAAGACCAAATACGCGGGTTGGTACTGTTTACGTATCCAGTTTGTATGTAGCGAATTTTGTAACCTTTTTATGTACAATAAAACAAACACTAGACTAAGCTATTCGATTACTTTGTGCTAAAACATATCAGATAATTGCTGGTCAGAGAGATTTTACGTGTAGATTTCAAGTATATACTGTACGTACTTCCGGCTACAGCGGACATAGGGACGAGTTGGTCGATATTCGTTTGATAGTACTCACAATGTCATATTGTTCTATGTTGTGTGAGGACGATCGGGCTGAGGTGAGAGGATAAATTCAATAGCAATTAGGTCTCAGTAATTGATACAAATACCCTCCGTTATATTTACCGTTGAATTTTCATGTATTCTGAAGAATTAATGTTAACAGCTGTCGTTAAAGAGGATGAATAAGCATCATGTGTTTTTTCGTATACCTTTTGTTGTAAAATGTTTTCAAGCAAGTTCTTTGATATACGCAATTCCATTTAGGAAGAAATCCGTTTAAAAGCGTGTCCTACAAAAAGTTATATTAATTATCTTTAATCCATGAGAGTTTAAAAACATATGATTAATTTTCACACTCTTCGCACAAGAAAATGACATATAAGTTGATATCATATGACGGCCCTGATAATGGTAGGAGGTCCGATGAGGAGTAAGTCACAAGAAAATATGCGGGATATTGATATTGTGTAAAATTTAATTCATTTTACAACAAAACGCAGTCACGCACCCACGCTGATAAAGAGTGTCTTAACATACCTATATTGGCATTTTATACGCAGACCGACTTCGTACCTTTTCACTTACACGTTAGGAAGCCCTATTTCGCAAACAGAAAGTATCTACTACATGTAATTAGGGTTAACGTTTCTATGTCTATCATCAGGGACGAATTCTTTGCATCAAGGTCCATAATAATCTGGTTTGGTTTGTTCAGTTTTACATCATATTAACAGCCAGAGTCATGTAAGGACGTGCCAGGCTTTGATGGTGGAGAGAAACCCGCGGCCAGCGGTTCGGCAACAGGCCCAAATTTGATTCGAACTCGCGACCCAGAGGTTGGAGGATCTTGTGGTAATATGTCGGGACATCTTCAATGCTCGGCCATCATGGTCCCATAATGAAAAACTTACTGTCTAGTCATGGTTTGGAACATATCCATATCATCAGTTATGTCTCAACCGTTTGTGTCACTAAACAAAACATAACTGAAAAACATTACGATATCAATTGATGCACTTTTGCTTCTCGATCATGCAAACACTCGTATTGTCTTCATGGTTGATCCGCGCACTTTGATTTGTTTAAAGAATTTGTACCTTGGATGGGCGATTTTCATTAAGTGCTGTTTGTGTGAGAAGCTCGGCTGTAATGTATTGGAGTGTCAGCCTGGAAGTGTTGTCAGAGGTTAGTGAGGCACGTATTACATCGCCCATTCATTTAACGACTGCCGAGCTGGAACTAAAGTTTCAGCATTTCGTTCTCGATCAGATAGCCCGCTTGGGCCCTGATTTAAGTACGAACAATTCAGTTTCCTTTCTCTGTACATTAGTAAGCAACCAATCCTGACAGACGACAATAAATCCGACAATAAAAAGCTTAACGCTTTCGACAATGGCCTAGTTTTTTGACGCGTACATTACTGTACCGATAATTCGAGAATCAGGTCTATTTGTAACAGTGATGTATGCCAGATAAACGTAAACGGATAGTTGGTTTTACACAGGAAAGGAAAATAAGATTCCTTGGTAATTTGCATAACTCTGTAGCACTTTTTCTTACCAAATGCTGCAATCAGGACACTTTGAATAATGTCAAAATTTTGGAAGATCTGAAATAAAAAAATAATTGTGTGAAATTTGACAAAATATACATACAAAACACCGTATTTATTAACAAGAATATATATGTAAGTGAAACATGAACCATGTTCCACTTAATATGGCGAATCAAAATAGTAAAGATCAATGTGAATTAAGTTGAAGGCTGGTATGGTTCGCCTCGATCCCCAGCGCAACTAATCACTTTCAGCACATATTTATGTTGACGAAATCTAATTAAAATTTAAAGAAGCCAGAATTTTTTCAAAACCTTTAATTGAAGTTATCAATCCTGATTTGATTATGGAGTCATTTTATTATGTAAAAATATCTTAAACAGGGCAAATATTGGCGTACATCCGACCTCAGTGTCTGCCCATCGATACATTAAACAATGGCAGTGTGCAACGACTTCTAAATGAAATTACTACATACTGAGATTTAAACGCAAAAAGTATAGCAAATCATCTCGAAATTACTCAGCTTACAGTGGAATCATGATACAACTTCAACGTTTAAACAATGGCAGTGTGCACCGACTTCAAAATGAAATTACTACACACTGAGATTTAAACGCAAAAAGTATAGCAAATCGTCTCGAAATTACTCAGCTTACAGTGGAATCATGATACAACTTCAACGTTTAATGGTTTCTTGCTGTCTATATTTAAACCCAAATTACCTGTACGTGTCTTGTTATTTTCGAATCCCATTCGTTATTTCATTGTTTAAAACGTTATTTCATTGTTTAAAACATCTTTAGATAACTGTTATAAAATAACTTTTTAATAAGTCATTTGCCATTGGTCTAAATAAAACTTGACGCAACAGTATATTGATACAATACAGTAAGTAATTAACCTGTTACTTTTAGAAAGCAAACCAGGGTGGACAAAACAGTCGGACATCTGTTAGGTCAAACTTTCAATATTGTTTGATTTTTGAATAATATACTATTTTGGCAATTTGAAGAAAATCGAACAAAACTGTACCATAAGGGGGACATATACTTGTTGACATGATAACTAGACGCATGATTCTGACCAGTCAAGCATTAGATATTGCCGCCTTCAATAAAGCTGATTCAAAAAGGGTTTCGAAATATATCAGGCAATGACAACCATAATGTTTCTATGGCAACTTTCATTGAATCATACATATACGTACTATATAGTGAGAGGAGTCGGGGTAACTCAGTTTGGTTTTGATTTATCCTTGAGATACATATGATCCATCCAGGTGTCTTATACTAGGAGTATGTGATTTTTAAATACTTGTAACTTTCATTCGTAGGCATACCATATTATTTTCAGATTCAAGATTTTATGGCAAGACTCTTGAGATACAGATATTTTACTGTATTCATTTTCGTATACCAATGTGGTTAACATTATAGAGTTATATCTCCTAGCTAAATGTTTGTGTAAACAATGTGATATCAATCGTACAATCCTCTAGTCAAGTAAGTTTGCTTTCTACTCCAAGGAAACAAAATATCATAAACATGAAACGTGTGCCATGAAGCAATGAGTATATTGAACGTCTTGTGGCGTGGGAACAATAAATACGGATAGCGAATGTAATCAGTAACGTACTCCACTGGAAATACAATGAAGTACAAAAAGTGGCTTCTTAATTCAATTTGGCGAACTCAGTGAATTAAACATCCATGTTGTACTCGTCTACCAAATTGATAAGGTATACAATATCATTAAGGGCTGATATCTACTTTACTGTAGTTAATCAGACAACAATTTGGGGAGATGTCGTAAGGTACTGCTATCCCAGGTATCGTTTGCTGATATATTTTCACATATTGATTCTATACTGATTCGTAAGTTCCAGGGACTCGTAATACCAAATTCATATAATTAAAATTTTCACAAGCTTTTCATAACATCGTTAGAACATAAAAAGGTTAAAGCATAATGTTGCGTAATACTAAACTTATTACATAAACATTCCAACGTTTTTTCCTCTATTAATTAGCTTTTCCTGTGATTTCAATTCCATAATCATTGTTGAAGATTGTTATCATTCCATGCTCTGCATACCTACAGTGTAATTAATGTTATATGTATGGTGTATTTACAGCAGTCGCTACTCAGGTTGTTTTAATTTCTTGTCTATATCAGAATTGTGAAAGTTTTTATCAGTTTAGTTATATTCTAACCCATGCACATTTGTACAATGCATGAAATGAACAGGTGTTACAATTTGTGCAACTAACTTGGCTTTACAGTAACGACGTGACGTAAACTGTTTCTTAGGTTCATCTCAATTGGACGTTATGTCCCTATGTCCTGTTATGTATATATAAGTATACCTACATCTATAGTTGTAACAGAGAGTAATACTTCAAAAAGATCAGCTTTGCAATGAAAAGAAGAAAATCAAAGCGGAGATGAATATAAGAAAATGTTCATAAGGATAGTAAATTGATATTATTGTTTGGTTACACTTTTTATCAATTGGCACAGTAATCTTAGCATGCGCACTGTACACACCACTTTAATTATCGTAAAGTTAGCAGTGATGCAAAGTGTCCGTTTTCTGACATAAAAGACATGGTAGCTAACACTATCGTGGTACCTCTAATTTTCTCGCTAAACCAGATGCAATATATCCCAGTCAACGCGCAAAAAATATCTGAAAAATTATCTTAAAATGGACCACATTTGTGCATATCTTCAATGAACTAAAATGCACCTTCGTAGAAATTTCTGCAATAAGAACTTGTCAGGAAAATTGACGAATCCTGACGTGGGTTATTATGAATTCAAAAATGTTTTAATTTTACTTCAATATGGTGTATGCATTCTCCTTTAATATTTGTTATATATTTAGCACCTAACTAATTGTTTTCGTGTTCCACATGGAAAAAGGGTGTGATTTATTATATATCTTATCCTGCTTTGATCCATTAAACATCTCAGGGCTAACCAGATTTATTCTAAATATTCTTCATCATCTGTGCTTTGTGGGAATGTAAAATATGTTGATACGTGATTTGTCACGTGATATCTAATTTTATATAGCACGTGATCTATGATTTTATGTAACACGTGATCTATGATTTTATATAACACAGGATTGAAACCCCACAACGAACAAGCCTATGACGAAGAGATGACCGGTATTTATTCACTATTCTTTTTATGCTTCTTTCCGTACTATTTCTTACTTTGAATGTTTAAAGCCTGTTAAGTATTATTTATTAAATTGCTGACTTATTCAAACAAAACCTTACAATATTGCATTGTCTGCAGAAAATCAGTACATATTATTTGATTATTTACACTTATTAATTAAAGTTAAATTATTAATTGAATGATGTATGTCCGTATATTAAAAAGAGGATAAATGAATTAAAATATAACTACCTTTAAGGAAATGATCCGACATCGATCATTTCTGTGACCCATTTTATTGTTTATGTGATTAGGCATATGATGTTAACAAGGGAATAAACAAAAAGATTTTGCATTTCAAGATGTTAAAATCATTAATCTTAAGCTTAATGCTTGGTACTTGCATGTCTATCAATTGTCTTTGTATTTCTTTTCTTTTTTATTTTCGTAAACTGTATGCATGTTGTGAATTAAAAGTACTATGAAACAAGGCTGTTTACTATCTAATGTTAATGAATCTTAATAACACAAATCTAATTTGATGCAATAATAGGCTATATTTGTTCCAATTGACAGGGACGCACGAAATACCACGTTTGCGGCTGTTGTATATCTATACTGATTGCTGCCTTTGTATATAAGTATATAAGGAAGTGCATATGCTCCAATAATTCGTCTAGAATCGTATTGATAATAACTTTTGCCTGCATGGTCGTTCAATTATGATCTATTATTCCAAAAAGTTAGGGTTAATCTATCGCTATATATCAGTTTTGAATTTTGCTCTCCTTTCCTGAGGTACACCTAGTCTTGTACACGTAGTACGATTACATGGTGTAGAGTGATCAATTTACGCATTGTGAACTTTGGATAAGCTGATTAATAGTATATGATTGGCGGTCAGTTTGCATACAATTAACAATGTAAAATATGTTCCAGGAAAATATATATGTAAGGTCCACCAATATACATCCGAGCCACGGATGTACTGACATGTTAAATGAAAAAATAACTCAGATTTATGAATATGAATTATTGATACAAGTAGTCCTACGTACATTTTTTTATAGATTTCTCCGTGAAAGAATTCAAGATAAGTGTACTCTGCTACTCCTGTTCTCTATTTGGGGTCCGTATGTATATATATTACATTATACAATTTACCCAGTGTTAGGTAACAGGAAACAAAAAAACACACTATCAGTAATCGGATAGAAGTATTCCACACAATGCAGACAGGTCAATGGAGAACAGAGAACTTACATAATAAAATCCGTTTGGGAACTTTTACATATCGTGAAACACATATAATGTTATTGTGGTGACACATCATATTGGTGAGCGGGAAGAGGACACTGACACCTATATGTAAATATAAATAGAATAGCACAAGTACAAATATCAAAGCTCGTGGTGATCGTCAACTGCCAGAGTATTAAATGAACCCTGCAAATAGTGGATGGTACTCTTAAACACATCTATGATATCCGTACTTTCAACCTTTGATTAACATCCTAAACGTATATCGTACAGTACATGTTCCACAATGCCTCTTTAAATGATTGATGTCGCTGTAGTATTTGAAGTTATCGTTTTTCTATGGTTCCCATACAAGTGCATAATGATAAAGTTTAAAAACTACATAAATCATACTTCTTAATCATAATAATGTCTTTCTCGATATATGTAATATACTATTTACAACAAACCATTTCGGTTCTTTTATGTAAGGGATACAGTAACGTGATAGGTACGATCGGATTTAGAACGCGCACGCGCGGTTCTGACCTTATTTTCTTTACAGGCAGAATGTGTTTCTTTGAACACTATAAAAAGGAACATAACATCGACACGAACACGTGTAAGTCGTTACTATATAAATACTTCCCATTATTTATAGATGAATGAAAGAGGGACAAATACTATTAAGGATGTTGATAAATACTATTGATGATGTTAATAAATACTATTGATTTACTGCGTAGATTAGACCATGGCCTTCCGGACGTTGATAGGTTAGCTGACCTTTAAAAGCACAATGTCTGTGCACGAACAATTACAATGCAAGCACAGTGTGTGATATTCATTATTCTGTCGGTAATGCTGTTTTAGTATACCTTTATTTAAGAATATCTTAGTGGCCGCCCCTGTATTAAAGTCTCCTGCAGAATGAGACCACTGTCTTGGCCACCAACATAGCCAATGGCAGTATAACCGTACTACTCTTTTGATAAACAAAACATCTCTGGCTACTTTTTTTCGTTTTCTCTTGAACAGCCTTTACAGAGAATTTTGACAATCTGAGTTGAAAATTAAATTACGAAACGGGGAGATGTTTATTCCGTTTTAACCAACGCACAATAACATAAATTTTATCATTAGGACATGAATAATTCCTTTCCTCGCAATCGAGAAAATATTAATTTTGTAAAGTGGTTATCAAAATTCAACGTCTAAGGTGACATTACTTTTCACTTGATGCAAAATAAAGAATGCTAATTATCTATTTAACAAAGATTGACACGAATTTAATACACTTGGCGAAATCGATCCGTGTCTCTAAGTTGATGGTCGCGTGGGAATAGTTTATAGCCTATTAAGAAAATTCAAGGACGTTGTGTTTTTCTATCAGATATGGTTACAGACTTCACTGAACACTAACCAGTTGTTTCTACAGGGTTTGACTCGCGGCAAGAATTTCACGATTAAATCTTAAATGACATTCATTAATCAAGGGGATTATACCAAATTGATCATTACCCTCTGCGGAATTGCAGGTGTTTTCAATCTCAAGATCTTTAAAGCAGAATAGCATGTGCGCCTAAAATTACACAATTGATAATCACAAACGTAATACAGATTCATTGATTGGACTAATTACTTGGAGTACTGAGATTGATGCGATTTATTATCCCCTGTAGTATCTGGAGTTATCGGTAACTTATATTTGCCAATTGTTACTTGCTATTAAACCTGGAGATAGTTCATATTTAGATTTGCGCCCCTTTATATAAACCAAAGCAAATATTGATGCCCATTTATACTTAAGCGAATCACATGAATACGCATATTTAATAGTCTATTTATGCTGAAATCATATAGTTTTACTGGTCTGAAGGTAATAAACGCTTATTAGGAATATACATTGAAATATTCTCTTAATGTCATCTTTATATATTCACTCTAGGTCATATCATTTGCTACCATCTGCAAAACACACATGCTAAAGCCATTTTGATCTTAGTGATACTACTTTATTGTGGTAGCAGATCATGAACACTCGATGGTGTTGAACATGTCATCATGTTCATAGTAAATGGCTATAGTTATGTGTTTATAAAGATAAAACAAGATATCTCTAGAGTGTGAATTAAATTCCATTTCTAACAACCATTCGTTATCTTATTTGTTTGTGTTTCGTTTATAGTTACAATATAAGGCAGGTTTTAATTGCTGCCAATACACAATAGATAGATGTATGCTAATGACCAACGCCTATGGTGTGGTAGGACACCGAGGGTCGGAGGCTAGTGGTGCTATAGATCTAGAGCAACCAACTAAATAATTTTACATAGACCACAGTGTTAAACTTTGGTAAAGTTTTGTACTGTATTATTAAAACAAAGGAATATTAGTTAGCTATTGTGTTCTATAATTAAAGTCTAGGTTCTCATATAACACGAAATAGAAAAAAAAAGTTTGGGTCCTTCTGCTCAAACTCTAACCAGGGTAGCTTTATTGAAATCAGGCGCATTTTGCACTAAAAAATCCTGAAATTCTAATGCTTTTACCTATTCATTATCAAAATTGATATTTTGAACCTAAATCGCAATATGAATTTCCAAATTCATATCATGGTTATCTAGGAATAATTACCTGTCAGGAAACATTTTTACTTTTGAAATTCATAATTAGCCAGACAATCATCGGCCGGGTTAAAATTCTATCCTGGGCTCAATCTTGTATACACATGGGCCATTTCGAAGGTCTTTTTTATTTAGTTGGTTGATCCCTATATAGGAACATCTCTACCAATGTACCATCGTAATCCCTACTTAATAGGTAGACAATTCGTTAATTGCAAATATTTTCAATGGGTACCTTATTGTTGTATTAGCTCAACTATTATTTACGTTAACCTGACCCAGATCAGAACCTACAGCTCGTTTGCTGCTTTTAATTTACTGTAGTCGTCAAAGACAACATAAGCAAATTGATGTTGTTGAAATGATCATTTATTAATTATCGTATAAAAACATTGGTTATCAAACAATTATATATACATGAGAAGCAGCGAAGATGGGGTACAGCTGAAATAGTAATTGCACATGGAAATACGTTTTTCCAACATTGAGTTTGTATAGAAAAGAGCAAGTGAATTCGACATGTTGTATATTTGTATACGGATAGAGAGTATCTTACAATTTCAACCTATCCTAACACCTTTTCAAGTATCCTTCGGGTATAAAGATTTATGTTTACAGAATAGCTGATATTTTGTTGTCAGGTAACGTCCTTACTTCATACGGAAATAAAACACTTATAACACAGGTTGTCAGTTATTAGATATATCTATCAAGGGATGTCAGCTCGCTCGTTTTGGTAGGAAATAACCTCTGTTCTGACAAACATACGACTTCTCTATTCGGCGGATCCACATCCGCAATGTCTCTCCATGCTTACAATACAGGCGAATTGGTGAAGGAATTGTATTGTTCTTTAAAGTTGTATTTCTTGTAATTTGCACAATCACAAACTCTCATAAAACAAACAATGTGTGAATATAGATGCTTAAATATGATGGTTCAGATTCATGAAAGCACCAATATACTATTGACAAAGCGGTAAATGTCGCATGAAATATCACATGTTTTAAAGGAACCGCCACAGTCAACGATTTGTTTCAAACTTTCAGGTAATATCGGAAAACCGAGTTGCATCACGTGACCGACATCAGCGATACCCTTCTAGATCAGAACCTCACGAGCCGTATCACGTGATCAATAACGGCAATACCCGTACTGATCAAATAGGTCGGAACAATTCGGAAACTTCCGAGCTATTTTAAACGTGTACACGTTAAAAATCTATATTTCAATTCAATTGTTTAATAACTTTGTGAATACGAACTTTAAAAAGGTCGGTAAATATCGAAAGTTTAAAACCTAGAGAGGCGACGAAAAATATGTAGAACTCTTTGAGTACTTTTCTTTGCCAAAAATACAACAAGTCACCGACCAAATAAATTTAATCATAACCAGCAAATGATGTCTCGATAAAAATATTTAGATTGAACTTGTATACCTTCGTACAAAATACATATGTTATATAAATCGATTGATCATGGTGTGAATAATGTAACGGTATTGTCTACGCTAATTACCATAATAACAGTAAGATGCGTAAATAGTGAATATTAAAACAAAAATGTAATAATGAATTGGACTCTCTTTCTAACAAAATCAATAGTATTTACAAGATACTTCATAATGACGCAAACGCACATAGATCAAAACGTACAAGCTCAGCATTTGCAAATGAAAAGTATCATTAGTGTGTATGAAAAACGACTTCAAATGGAGAGGAATTGGATACAAAACGTTAAGAGGATGAAACATGATAACACTAGTGACTTAGATATAAAATGGATACCTGGCGAATAACATGAAAAATAAAATATAAATGTACGCAAAATCTATCTCAAACCGAATTTAAAATGACAGTTCTGGATATATTGTATGACAGTTTTAAATACAGGGTGTCCCAAAAAAACATGTCCCCACTTTGACAGGAAATAAATTTTTGCAATATTAAACTTTTTTTGAAAATTCAAAATGATTTCGAAAGCAGGAGTATCCAAATTTAACTTAATTGGGTACAAATGTACAGATTACATCGTCATTATGCGTGATGACGTCATAATATAAATGACGACATCATCGATGATGTCACATTTTGATGACTTTCTAGTACCATGAAGATTCAGGCTCAAGTTATTAGAATCTACAATGCGCCCGTTCTTTAGTTCCTTCAGTTTTTGGGACACCCTGTATATATATTTAATCTATACAGGGACGATATACTACATTAGACATACGACCAATATTTATATTTGAAATAGGAAAGACTTTGCCAAACAGACATATATTATTGGTTATAGATTTCTATTGCGCACTATCACAAGGAGACACAACAGCAACATACACGTTTATGTAAACAAGCTTCCAAAACAATGGTACATATAAAAAATATCCATACATGTGAAAGCCCGAGAAAAAAAATTCTTGCAATATTAAAAGGGTGTTTTACATTACGCTTAGAAACTGCAAGTGTAAAATGAAACCTTTAATCGTGAATAATGCCTATCCCTCAGCATAACTAATCACCTTCAGTGTTTTCCCAAGGATAGCTAACAAACGATGACGATTACGGTAGAGAGATATTTAACCTTTCATGGAATAAGACGCTTACAAGACGGAAAGAGACAAGTTGATGGCACCATGGAACGCCAGTGTTTAAACCTCCGGGTATAATTAAAGCCCGGTGATATATCTCCATCAGACCCACTGAGATCGTCCCATCAAACCAAGCACTGCCTACTATATATCAGAATCGCTAGCAGACAAACAGATGCATTTGTAGTGGTATCTCTGTGCACTGGTCCATCTACCGTGAATTTTGTTGTAATAAATAAAGCCATCTTTTTAACAGCAAATATTATTTCAGGACAAACTTCCTTATAAGCAACGTGTTGCTTGTGGTGGATGCTTGTTGGTGTGGTAGCACAGCATTATGTCCCTGTTGTGTCTCCTTGTAAAACTGGAAACCCGTCTTTCCCATTTTCAAGTGCAATCGCACTAAAGTATACTACCAATGACACCAAAGACTGAACCCTATACAATCCTATCATATTTGTAACGGACAAACCAAACACATTTTAACGAAAACTAACATACCGAACTTCGATATGATCGCTTTCATATTTAATAACTTTGTGAAACAGTTCTCTTCATATATAATAAGTTAACAAATGCATACTTAACGTATTCCCCAGAATGAAAGTTAATAATAAACGGACAAATAGATATTGCCACAATTAGCATCAGTTTTCAACGCCAATTGTAGTCGATATTTTTGCCTCTCTTGCCTTTGGCGTGGACCAGCGTTATCGACATTCTTAAATGTTCCTACACATAACTGCTATAAAATCTCTTTCTTAATGCTGCATTGTGTTACACGCGACGCCTTAAATGATTTTTCACTTTCTGATGTCTCCTTTAATATGACTTAAATTTAGCCGCTGTAGTAAATGGTCAATAAACATTTTTCATCCAAATATAGAATAATTGTAAAATGGCAGCTTCTATTTCGTCTTGAGCTTCAACACCAAGGGGATGGGACGACTGATTAACCTATTGTCAGTACACAGACAATTGTTTTTTTATGTGTAAAAGCGAATTTCACATGTAAATGCCACGTGAATTTCACGTAAAATCCACATGTGATTCACGTGAAATTAATGCACGTGAAGAAATATTGCCGGTGTATACTGTATTGGGACGGAATGCACTAACTGTTTTGTATACTTTACAGTAAGTAACACAATATTTCCACTCTTAAAACGTGACACCACTTGACCATACCGCAGTGCCCCAAAACACACTTCCCAATCACACGCGAAACGCAGCACACAATGCAGTTAGTACCTTTGGTTTAAGTATATAACTTACCTATGATAGCATTCAGAAGAGGTAACGGCGAGCTGTTGGAATCGGAAACGAGTTAACAAAATGATTCCATTCCACGAACCGCGAAAAAAAACTAAAAAAAAAAATAAAAAATGCCGTATATAAAACCCGTTTCTAAATCCGGAAAATTTACCACGAATTGATAGAGTATATCTGATGAAAGGAAACTAAACAATGCAAAATCAAGATGTTTTATCAATGATAAGTTGTGGACCATGAAATCTTACAGGCACGCGATGGCTGTTTAAATTCAGGTCAATAAGTCTTTTCTGTTTCATGTTAGACAGGAATTAGAGCATTGCTTTCACTTGCTGTTACGTAGTGTATTTTGTACCGAAAGCTTCCGCACGGAATAAAGTTCACATACTCTGACGTAATGCATCAACATTAAAGTTTAAAGGACTTGTGTAACCAGATGTATCATAGGAAATTGCCTTCTATACCAGAAGAGTACGGTTTCAAAATCAATATGTTCACTTTAAACTACCTCCCTTTAGATATATTTCAGCTCATACGATAACGAGGGTTATATATTATGTGAGTCGAAATAACGCATTTTACTCACGTTTGAACATCGTCTTCAAATTTAAAAATGTTTACCTGGTGCACTTCCAATTATTCTGCTTCAAATGCAATGATTTCTTGGCCAGATTTTATTAATGTAAAGACATTAGAGTTAGATATGTTTCATGTTCATTTTTTCTTCATCCTGTAGTATATATATACACATGTATTTATAACAAAATGACTAATCTGTGTTTGATGTAAAGCTGATGTTAAAGCTAATTAGCTAAAATCCCGTAGATACTGCCCAAATCCCAAAATTGGCATGCATATCGAAACATTTTTAATCAAATATCATTTGAGTAGACCGTATACTTTATATCTCATTTTACCCTGTTAAAGGGTGTATCCACAGTTTTACCCTGCCTTCAAAATAAAAACACTGTCATTACATCTTCTGTCTATGGGTTTATTTATTTCAAAATCGAAATCCGGAAAAAAACAGTTTTTGGACGACCTGAATTTAGAGCAACAAAACACTGTTTATATAAGAGTCCGAATTATTAAGTGAAAATAAGTGTATAGTAATAATTTTGGATGCTGAATATAATGGTACATTTACGGAAGTATTGGTCGTCATAGTAACAAAATAAAGGTCTCAGATTGGCTGAAATTTAGATATTGTCAGATTTAAGTGAAAATTAGTGTTTAGGGGTTTTGAAGTATATTAATTTTCATGGGGACACTTCCGAAATGTTTGGTTTGCATGGTAACAAAATGAGCGACTCTCATTGGTTGAAATGTAGATATTTCTATATGAGTAAAAATAGTACCTAATAGTTATGTGTTATGCCGATTAAGATATAAATAGTTTCGAATTACTTTGGAACGAAATATAGACCCATGATTGGTTCAAGTTAAGATTGTAGCCTTTGTGTGTTGGTTTTCTTTTTAGTTGAAACACATTTTACTAGGAAATCTAATGCTATTCTGTTTAGCTTTGTTATAATTTTTAATCCAACTTCAAAAAGTTTTTATCTATATAAGAGGGAAGAGTTATCAAAATTTGTATCTCTTCCATTTTCTTTGCTAATAAAAATACGTTTCTGTCCAATAAACTGATTTCTGATATTAAAAAAGAAACTTTTTGTTTCACCCAAGAGCATATCTATTTTTTTTTTTTTTTTTTTTTTTTTTTTTTTTTTGCTTTTCTAGCTTTTTTGTAGTGTAAGGGGAAATGCAAGAATAAAATGCACCCATTTCCCATATCATAGTATATAATATTATATTAGTTTATACAATTCTATCACTAATTGTTGTTTTATGGAAACTATGGTCAACTTAGCAATTAACAGTCACCTGAGGCAAATGTTGAATTTCAAAGCCAATTCTCTCTAGCTACAGTTCAACCTTTCAACCTTTACATTTATTTTTCCGGGAATTAGTTTTTTTTGGAAAATTATCTATCATATGATTATACCTATGTCATGTTTTTGAAATGGTTTAAAATTATTGAAAAATTGGAACAAACCCAATACCCATAAATTTGGTTTTTGTGCTTGAAAAATCCTATTGTAGTAAAACTAATTAGTAAATATCATTATAAATGGTTACAAATAAAAAAAAAAGAAGTATACTTTATTATATAAAAAAAAAATAAAAAATGGAGGGCGAGTTTTGCAACTCCATCTTTGTATAATGATTGTGCTTGATGATGAGGAAGATTAGTTTTAAGCATACAGAAAATTATCGCGTGCGATAATTTTGTCTTAATTTTGTAAAAAAAATGAAAGATATTAAGAACAGTTCACACTGTACTACTACAATTAAGAGGTCTTTATCAATATAATTATAAATTTTAGTATTATAGTAATAGCGACGTTTTATGCCAAAAACGTAACTTGTTCCTATCAAGCAACTGTAAGATTACATAGGTTACTAGAAACAGACTGCTATATATCCACTTGGCATACACAAACTATAGAATTTAAAGTTTCGGTCCTCTCCGGGACGTGTTACAACGCAATGAGTTTACTCTAGACGAGCTGACTTTTATGTTGACACATATGTTTTTACTTTCAGTGAAATAGTCGGTAATGTTGGTGCGTTTCTCACTATACTGACTTTTAGTTGCACAATTATTTTCATATTACTTTTCCCCATCTACTAACTTTTTTTGGTTCTGACATACTGAGATCTTTTCCCGACCCCCAATCGTGAGTGTGTGCACGAACGTATTGTTAACTTTTTCACATCGACATCTTTATGACGTCATACGGTCAGTTTCCCGCATACTTGCTTTAGCGAACGCTTAAACACTTCAATATTCGACTTTATACAATCTCGAGACGTTTTGTTAATAGATAAACATAGAAGCCTTCTGCGATCTCGCTTCATATGGCGATCGACAGAAGGTACCATGCGTTGTCCATATTCTGGCTACGGCGCCCTTGAATATGTGCACATTTACATGCTTATTTTTTATGATAAAGGGGCAAATCGCTTCGAAAACATTTTAACAAAATATTTGTCCGCACTTTTAATAATACAGACTTTATCAATATAAATCTATGTATATATCCTCTGTCAGTAATGCCTCGGTATTGACTACTATGTAATTACTGACAATATGGGTTACGTTTTATGTGCGATTGCTTTTCGGTTACGTCACTAAATTAGTTTCTATGTCCTACATTGCAATATGTTGACAAACATACCAATATCCCCGCGAGTGTTAACCCATATAAAATGTCGGCTATATTGTATATCTTTAAAAAGGTCATTCTTGCGAAAAAAGCACGTCTTTTATAATATCCTTCTCAGACAGAACTGAAAGCAAATTTTGAAAATACCAGCACGAGTGAAGCCTGTGACCATTTCAACGAGACAGAGAACCCCCGTAGAGTTTATTGGCCGGCAGAGGTAATTAAGGAAACACTTTCAAATAAAGCTGTGTTTAAATCACTTACGAACCGGATATCCACAAACGTGAGGTGTATTCACGTTATAAATGTATGACTGAGCACTGATGTAATATCGGTATTCCGTACCATAGTCTAAGTTATATTACGTGTCTTAGACCCTTGATACCAATATCTTATTAGAATATGAGCTATATATAGATTTTGTGATATTGGTCCACATCATTCAGCGTCAATTATAAAGATGTTTGATTGGTTGATATTGTTTAACATCCCTTAAACAGCTGATGGGCTTATATGCGGTTCCCATGGATACACTGTTTATGATTTGTTTCCATGTCAACTTTTAATACATTTTCAGAAGTAATTACAGTACCAATTATTATAATACAAATGTTGGGGTAAAATATTTTGTTTTCTGAAAATTGTTTTAATAACGAAATTGGAACAATGCATCCATGAAGGAAATACCTTAACCCAAATAGTATGGATTTTGAGAGTCTGCAGTATGTTAATGTGTGTTCTTAGCCTAAACATACATGTGTATTATCATAGACTGCCGCAAAACTGACTGGTTATGGTAAAGTATCGCTTTGACCCTGTTCGGACTAGCAAGAACCGATGGTATATGTTTTCCTCTTTCTTAGATAATAAATGAATTTGACAAAAAAAGGACATAATACAGAATATCGTGGTCTAATTAGAGTACACTCAGGGGTTCGTGAATTGCAGTTTATAAAGAGTACACTAATTTCTGTTATATATCCATAACATGAAAAACTTCAAAAACATTTTTATTAAAACCGTAAGATCTAACTGAAATTCGGCAGCAAATAAGTTGGGTTGTATTAGCCCTATTAAGAGTCATGGTCATATAATGATGTGCCAAGTATGTTGGTGGAGAAAAGCCGGAGTACCCGGAGAAAAACCCCAACCAGCGATCTGTACCTGGCAACTGCCCGACATGAGATTCAAACTCACGACCCAAAGGTGGAGGGCTTGTGGTATTATGTTGAGACATCTTACCACTCGGCCACCGCGGCCCCTAGGCAGCAAACATAGCGTATATGATATATGCCTTCTCCAAATGTATTAACAAAAACTGGCGAAAACGTCATTACATCTGTAATAAAAACTAGGCAAATCAAATAAGAATATTAAACAAAGAATCTATAAACCTCTTTTGATAGCCTGCATCAGTATTATCACATGCAATTCCTACTCGCATTGTCAGCAAATTATGTGAATAGTGGCGAATGTACTACTGAGACTGATTTGGTTGTGTAATGAAGAAATAATTCAATCCAGTCAGTGAACTATAGCGCATAGGGGTTTTATGTTGTGGTACGGGTCATGCACAGGGACAGCCGTCATAAAAACACTTCAGTAACGACTTCATTTGTCACAGCTTAATCAAGTTTGCAGCGTACAAATTATCGCGAATTTAAATCATGCAAAGTAACTTTCATTCGCATGTGATTTACATTCACGAATTTCGCGATCCAAGTAAATTCGCAAAAGTTCAATCGTTAAATCTGCGAATAATAATCTTCGCGAACTTGTTTTGATATGGAAATCGCGAAATTCAATATCCGCAAAAGAAAGTTAATTGATAGTATGCGATATATAATTTGTTTCAAAGGCGCAGACACACATATAGTGATGCTTAAAATGATTAAAAAAACGTTTACCCATAGCATGCTTTATATGTGTCAACAAGACAATGGTCGAGTAGTTGCTCAATACTTTGTATATTCTCCTAATAACGTAGGTAGAATACGGTATATTTTCACATATACTATATACATTTTATAGGAAATATGTTTTATGAAGGTACTGCATTACATGTTTTCGCTATCGTTCTACTTGTTGGTTATACCATCAGCTATAGCTTCCAAGTGCCGTATGTCAACTCTTCATCACCGTCCTATTTAGTATGTTAACTTATATTAATGTAGAATCAAGATTTGTTTATCAGTGAAACTTTTAAGTAAAAGATGTATTGCAGAACGTGCAGCTTTGGAAACCATTATGCAATGTTGTTCAGTTTTACTAAATTAAAAGTGGCAGCACATCCTCCGCTGTTGTCAAGTCAATCGAAGAGGATTTACATATGCCGTATTTCCTTTTCTGTTCTTCAGTCCTTATATTAATGCATACATTACATTAAACGGAAAAAAAGTGCTTTGCAGAAAACCCGTTATGTATGAAATGACAATTAACAGTCAGTGGACGACTCCTACACATTTAACATGGGTTCAGTTGGGCCTCCAGATTATTCGTTGTTATTTTAATGTTTTGGGTGCGTTATGCGCAGTCTTTGGCACTATATACTACATGAAGTTAATACTAAATTGACCAGAGGTTCAGTAATATAAGGTAAAATCAACATTCCGCAGTCTTCTGTAGCACACCCACCCAAGGAAGACCTCCATTTCATGACCTTAGGTATCAATATGACGCGAGGTAAAAGCTATTAAGTTATCGATTAACTTCAGATACGATATGCAACATATCGCACATAATTAATGGATGTCGCCGTTAAATATCTTGGCTGTGTATAGAACTGTATTCGCAATTATCAAACCATTCAAAATAAAAACGAAAACATACGTATTAGGAAATTGAAGAAAATAATATTTACACATCCTGTGAACGATTTCCACAGAGGAATTTCAGGAACTTTATGTAGGATCAACGGAGTTACGGTCTGCGCGTGTCATTGCTGAAGTGACAACCCTCTCTTTCGGATATAGCACGTAATAAAAACTTTGTCTAAAGATATTGTTAACAAAAGTATAGGTGACAATTTAAAATGGAAATCATTTGAAAAAAAACCCGCTTTTATCGTAATGCAGTGCTACGTTTACTATCTTTGAAGTTTAACTTGAACATTGATTTGAAATTATCTACCATAACATATGTTCAATTATTCAAGGTCACACATTATACCAATAATCATAAAATTGAAAAGGAACGCCGAAAACATGTTTTAAACTTGTATGCACAGACAGAAAAGATATTTGCAATCGAATTACCAACAAACAACTTTCACACTTTTCCTATTGATATTCGTTTGGTACCGTTGATGTTAAACGATATTGATCGAATTTTGAACAAATTTGTCTGAAACATTCATTTAAAAGTCGTGTCAGGAATATTACATGTACTTAGAAATGTCCGTCGACAGCATAGACACTGCCTTTCGTTTTAATATACCAAAAACATTCCACAACACATGCAAGCAACACTTATCCCCTAATAACTTTGACTATTTTCTTCTTTTTACAACCCTTTATTCGTTTCATGTTTGGCATTTTGATAATTAGATTTTACCTTAGACAACAGATAATACAAAATTTTCATGCCAAAAAGCGTAATAACTGTGTTGTTATTATCGCAAATGTTATTGAAATGAATTATTACCTTTAATAAGAACAAACGTGAAGTATATTATCAAATTATGTGTATATTTGCTTACTTTCAATAGTGACTAGACACCTTGGAATTACCTATATCAAATTGTGTGTATATTTTCTTACTACCAATAGTGACTAGACACGTTGGATTTAGCTATATCACATTATGTGTATATTTGCTTACTTTCAATAGTGACTAGACACCTTGGAATTATATTATCAAATTATGTGTATATTTGCTTACTTTCAATAGTGACTAGACACCTTGGAATTACCTATATCAAATTGTGTGTATATTTTCTTACTTTCAATAGTGACTATACACGTTGGATTTAGCTATATCACAGAAAGCATAGAAACCTTCCATCACATGTAAAGCATGCACGGCAAAGTTTAGCTATAATCAAAAATATGTACTACAAAAATGTGTATATACATACATGCATTTTTTTTTAAACAACAGGTGCCCTGAGGACATTAATTATGAACCTATAACTCGATGTTACAGTAAATACAGCTACATGTAATTATTCTAAAGTTGAAGCAATATTTACACGAATGTGCAATACTTCACCTTACTGAAAAGTCACTATTCTGGCATGCGATGTTCAGACTTTATCTACAAAATTGGATCCTTTTATTATATTTAAAGATGGCAATATGACTTTGCTTATTGATTCTCGATCCTCACCTTTACTTCTTCTTACGGAGAGCCGTGATCATTTACAAAAATCCTCTTGCCACTTTAATAAGTCTTACCAGAATTGTTTGAAATATATTTAGCGCTTTAAGGATGTTATATTTTAAATTTACGTAAATTCAATTGCCCTACTCAAAATGTCTGTCTGGGTCCTGTGATATAACTCCATTTTCGCGTATTCAGCATCTCCCATATTTTGTTACTTTGTTATTTCAATACATTCATGAATACACAAATTCGCCATTGCGGCTTCTATCTTGCATTCATATATGTTTATACAATTTGAATTTGCGTTTTGTACATTTTTTGGTGGTACACTTTACCTTAATTTTTATACCCAATCCATAAACTGCTAGACATGTAATAGATATACATATGATGTCTCGTCATATGTAGGCGAGCGCATATACGTGCATTGTCACTGACGTTTCCAATTATGTTTCTTCCTTTGTGGAAGCATTTGATTGGAGAAATATTATGCACTTACATATATATACCTTAACACATAATTAATAAGAGACACCATGAAAACATTTACAGTAGAACCTCTCTAACTCGAGCTCGCATTCCTCGAATATCTTCCGTTCGTCGAACTGATCGCATGGTCGTTACCCAGTATATTCCTCGTAAGGCAAACTGTTTTAATACCATTGGCATGCATGGGTTGTTATGATTTAAGATGATAAATTTTCACTGCATATGGCGTAGGTATATACCCCCTTACATATTTTTCTTATTTGTTGTCGTGTCAGAAATAGCTTAGTGTATTGAATTCACGGGGAAGTATTGTTTCATTTACATCACACCTCCCAAAATATTTTACGTATGCAAGAATTATATAGCTGTGCAAGCATTCGTTTATATCACCAATAAAAGTTTAGGATACAGTAAACGTAGAAAAAACACGAGAGAGGCATTAGAAACCTATACTCCAAACACTAACAGACACGTTGCCTTAAGTAGGGTTTACTTGCTCTAATAATCGATCGTAAGTTTGAGGCTGTTGAAACACAGATGTCTCAAAATTTCAAAGAAAATGAAGATTACAGTTATAAACTACGAATCTGACGTTCCGACGTTCACTTCTCCCTTAATTGCTCCATTTGCATTTATTATTATGTTATTGTAGTTCACTAGTTGTTATGTGAATACAATGCTTATTTCCATATTGTTCTTATGATGACTTAATTCAAGTATCCATATGGCAAGTTTCAGTAGATGTTATGAAATAATCCTTAAGTATGTTTTGATAGATTCTTTTGATACTAATTCAACGGACAGGATCGTATTTAACATATGTTATTGAAAAATCATGCTTTCATATACGTTACATTGGCAGCCTATTGAATTGAATGACAATTTCACACATGTCTATAAATACGGGTTATATATTGCCAGAAATATCAAAATTGTACAATGTAAGTATAAGTGCAAAGTCGTGAATGCATAGATATTGAGAAATAAAGAACACTTTAAATTTCAGTTTGCAATATGCTGACGATGTACCATAAATTTTACATCATGATAATCTTTTGGATTTATTATCAAAACACGTTGAAATCAATTTTTGAATTGAGGAAAGAAGCGAAACATTGAGATACTTATACATAGATTGATACAAAAACCATCCTGAGCTTATTTAAAAAGTATGGTTTGTTTAAACAAAAAGTTTTATGAGAAGGATTAATTGTTGGGACCGCGGTGACCGGGTGGTTAAGATGTCCCGACATGTTACCACAAGCCCTCCACCTTTGGGCCGCGAGTTCGAATATCATATTGTCAGGTACTGACCGCTCGTCAGTAGTTATGTACGGGCACTCACCATCAAACCTTCCTTACGTCCTTACATGCCCTTGCCTGCTAATATGACGTAAAACAAAGCAAACCAAACTATTGAAGCACCATATATTATTCAATCTAATCGGTAATTTGTTGTGAAGATGACGTAATTTGGCTTCCGGCTTTGTAGGCAAGTTGATGAGGAAATGTAAGGACACAACCTTCTTAATGACCAATTGGTTCAGAAAATACCACTAAAGGTGTCAGCTTCCGCGTAGTAATTTTTTAATACGCAGTGCGAACCTTTTGGAACTCGACAACCAGTACGCGTGGGTCCACCAAGGCTATCTTTGCATGAAACGCATCTAAAATGTATGTGTTTATGCAACAATTACGCGAGTGAAGAGGCTGAATCACTATAATGCAATGGCAATCAGTACACGGTATGGCATGTTCAGAGAGATTTCATCTTATATACTTGGGGTGAGCTTCAAGGCCTATTCATCTGTACTTCGATTACTTGGGGGTATTGTCATTGAAACCGCTATATCTAATTGTTCTGAAAATTTACTAAAGGACCTACACTGTATAGATGCGACAAAATGCATGAGCTATATTCTTATTTTATTTCCTAAAACTGCATTAGCTTTCTTGATTTAACTTAATTTGTCTGCATGGCTGGAGTGTAGTTTTGTTAGAATTACAAAATATTGTAAATGTTTTTTAGACATGAAACAACGATAGAAAAAGCTCAACTAGGCGTACTGAAATTGATAAAAGTTATTGCAAATATTCAAGGCAAATATTCCAGGCAATTTGTCCAAATAAAATCTTCCCATGCCGACCTCATTTTGTTTGTGAGGGTCAAAGTCGATTGTTGACCCGTATACACGTTGACAGTACCAATGCTACTAGTGTCATCTATAAAATTACCTTTGGTATTTGATTACACATTGATTAAAATGTAGCAGGATTCCTGGCAACGTGTTAAGGACAGTGGACATCCTCAGCTGCATATATTACTAAGTAAATAGAACGATCAATTTGCTACCCTGTTTGATATGGGACCTCAAAGTAAACTTCGATCGAGAAGTGTTCTGTGTTTGCGATGAGCCATCTAGCCGCAGATTTCGTTGGCAGACATTTGTTTGTCGATTCGTACCTGGGGGTGCCAATACATCATATTATTGATATATTTACTAAACCGATAACTTAAATTGACACAGGGAAACGAAATTATTGATAAATAGATCTATCCTAGTTAGTCTAGTTAGATATATAACTACATTTACTACAACGAAGCTTCTGATTCAACCAGCTCGTCCTCTAACTACTGTTGTGTAATGTGGAGCAGTGGTTATCCCACTTGACTTTCACTTAGCCGGTTCGGGTCGATTGCCGGTATGGACGTGCCACCTTTCTGACTGTATAGGTTTTCTCATGGTACTCAGGTTTATATTCACTCTAAACTCACATCCGCACCACCAGAAGTGATTTTTATATTAAACTTTATAACTTCAAATTATACATACAATTTAATGACCGCTTTTAAGTCCTTAATGGCACACTTGCTATGATAAACTGACCGTCAATTATTGTAAAGTTCCATTTAAGGCAATTGTTGGAATTAATTATAAGTAATTGATGTTGATTTAAATTCTACTATTTTATAGTTAATCATGGTTGCAAAATTGTGTCGTATAATCCAATTCTGAGAAATGCTTAATTCATGTATTATTCCTTATTCATATATTATTACTTATTCATATATTATTCCTAATTCATGTATTTTCCTAATTCATGTATTACGTCTAATTCATCATGTATTATTCCTAATTCATGTATCATTAATTTTGAGTACAATGAACGTTTTAATATATACTTTCTAACTTTAATATGAACAACAGGAAAGCGAATGTTTATTGTGTTTGTTTATATTTAACGGATATGGATGCATGTTTTGTAATAAGGAGAGAGATGTAAACTTGTTTAAAAATATAAAAAAATATATGAAATATGGATATTGTGTGAAAGTCCTTCTACGGAAGGAATGTTATAATAATATAATATTATCTAGGTGCAGTTTTGAATAAAACAATTGTGAAATTAATAATAATGTCACATCACAAAATGAAAGTTTTTAAGGATTAAGTAATATATTTGTATATTTCCATACCGTTATTGTGGTGTATTAGACAAACTAGTCAGACAACCTTAGGCAAAAAAAAATGTCTGTTTGTTACCCGACCGACTCTATTTTTTTTTTTTTACCTCCGATCCTTTTTTTCCATTTTTCTACGAAAAAAAATTGAAAAAGTCGGAATTTTGAGATCAGACTCCGGTTCCGGCCATCATTTTAGAATGAAAAACACTTAGAAAAGGGAAAAAATCCCCCTACCGACCGACCTATTTTATTTGCCAATGTAACCCTAAACAAACATATTTTTTTGCCTTAGTAATGTAATATTGTTTTTTTTACCATATATATCGCCTATTTTATATGTCGATACATGTACATACAAAACATCGACCAAGCTTAAAGCTTATATCCTTTCATCGTTTAATGTGGTTTATTTGTATGTTTTGAGTGTCTAAAACGTGTTTTTTAATATTTGTGTGTAGCAAATTTTCTACTATCCAATCTAGTGCCAATTCACATCTATTTATCAATAATAGACATCCTAGTTTCACATTCTGGGTCTACCACAACAATATGGTTGTATTCAATTTTCTATCAATCACTAAAATTGTATTTGTTTAAAGATTTTCTTTTCCTTTTATGCTTCGATTGCCTAAATAACATTGTCGTAGCGACATGTCACGAAGGTTATGATTATTGAATATAGAATTTTAGAATGCGTTACTTTAAATATATAAAAATTCCTGTGTTTTACAATTTTTGAAAAATTACTCACTCCTGTGGAATATATAGAAAAACACCTCTTTATGTAACATCTAATTATTAATTGAGAGAACATTTTTTTTACTTGTGGCCACTTTTTGCATGGGAGACCTGCTTCATATAGCTTGTGGATTGTAGCTATCCATAACATCTATCAGTAATTAGTTGTAATTAAGGCCACAGAGACCACCTAGTGTTACATTATTGATTATTCCATTTCAATGAGTATCTTTTTTGTCCAAGTCTTTTGATCCGTGCTACAACCAAAAATGTACATTTACCTTATCTTGCCTTGAAACTAATTCTCCAGATTGCCTATACAAAAAGCCCATAGTGTTTTTCGGAGCATTGTTAACATGATTAGCTCTAGTTAACTGACATCTGGAGGCGGTATGCCAATATACACTACGATCAATGAGTTATTTCTGTAAAACTAATGTGTTTAATCGATATCAAAATTATGCTCTAGCACTTTGGCGAATCTTTGATCCGATCTTTTGGTAATACTTTTATTAGAATGGAAGAAAATAAATACAGTTTACTTTTTATGTACAGAAGAAGCAAGTGCTGCATTCGAAGGGACCTTTCTGTATTATGAAGATATGTAGATATCTTTTTTTTTTTTTTTTTTTTTTTTTTTTTTAAATCTTTCTCCCCCCCCCCTTTTTTTAAATTTTTTTCTCATAAGTTGAATTCTACAGTTGCATAGACCAGAACAGATTCCAAAAAGTATCAGTGTCCTTTTATAACAACTTGTACTCTACAAAAAAGTCGGTTATAGACATAGTTTTGTTCACTCCAAATTATTCGTTGTCTTACCATTTTGATGTTTACAGATATTCAACCATGTTTAAGCGTTTGTATCTACGAAGAATTTTTGAATTCTCTTCACAAGCAGTTTATACTTTAAAAGTTCCTTTGACCCTCTAATGCCAAGAGTATTGGGTCAAGGATTTTCGGTATGGAGTCTTAAGCTTAATTCAAAGTATATCGAGCCCTGGTGTTACATAAAATCTTTATACCGTTTTTATCGATCTGATGTCGGTAAATTAAGGTATCGGTAGCTGGTTTATTAGAATTGTTATTTTTATGGTACCGCGCCAATGTAGGACTTCCGAAAATCAAAAAGTTTAATTCAACTCGGTCTCTAACAATGTCAGCTCTGATCGTTGCATCCGAAGTCAGTTATGCAATTCTTTTTATCTTAAGTCGAGTCGTACATTTTCTACCTCAAGTTACATGACCATCAAACATATATCACCAAGAACAGTAAAGGTGTCCTAACGTTTGTAGTGTGCAACAAGGGCTTTATTGTCACAGCCAGGACGTGGAAGGTACGACGTAGTGGACAAAAAGGCCGTTAAACATGGCGGAACACAGGAATACTTACCCACAGCGCTGAGATTGATGGCAAACTAAATGTCTGCCATTTGTGTAATTGTGGGAGTAGTTAACTCTGTCAAATAGTCTGTCTTGAATAGGAAAGAGTAATTATTCCTTTGGCACATGTAAAGTTATATTCATTTTCCTCGTAAATTTTCTTTAGGAACGCCTAGCTTTGTGAACGAGAATTTTAGATTATTAATGAATTTTCTCCCATTCTTGTAAAACAAACACGCTCCTGTAATTCATTCATTGATAGTTATCAATTTTGCAAATTTGTACCCAAATAATTCCATTGAACGTACATGTAAAGAATTTGAATAGGCATCTGAATAGACATGTTTTTTTTTTTTTTAATGTAAATTCTCATTCTAAACTTTGATATACAGTTGACCACAAATAGAATGTAGAACCGAAAAACGCATTACCATGCTCTTTCATGTTCTATAGTTTTATTAATTAAGTCATTCATTTGTACATGTACCTACAATATGAGAATCCCATCCCCTAGCACAATTTGTTTGTACATTGGATTACTAAACATATAGGGGTTCACTTGGTGTGATTTATAATTATATACTGAACGACCTTGATAAAACTAATCAGAAGCACGGATAGAACACTGTCTGTCTGTCAAGGACTGGCGTGCAATGGCAAGCAACCTCACTTTCGGCCCTACTGGGGAGGGAAACAAAGACACAAACATGCAAAGACGACATCCGTCATTGCCGCCAAGACGCTACGACGGATACGGCCCAAGCCTTCATGGATAGTTGTATGGTTTCCCATTACCAGAGACCCACAGGGGACGATGCGTCGTCTCATCTCTGTCGCCATCATGCCAGCGGTCACTATACGTATGTTTAGTGCAGAGGAGATTACAAATATAAATCATATAGGAGATCCTCACTTGTATAGGTGACATCCTTGTGTAGCCGCCTTAACATCATTCCAAATAGGGTTATTTAGTTTGAGTTTATCAGATGGACTATTTTTTTTTACCATGCTATGAAATTTTTGAAAATTTATTATTTAAGAAAACAAAACCTTATCTTGTTTTTGTTTTCAACAAATCCATGTGTAATATGTCATTAAGCAGTATATATAGACTTACGCCTGGATCGGTGCTTTGTGGAACTTATAATTATGCGCCTGACCTTTCAACGGTCGCTGACATTTGGTAAGGATTACATTACTGTTCGGGTGAATGACATACCTGACATTCCATAAAGATTCCAAACTGTTCGACTTATTTTTATTTGCTTTCCTTTCTTTCAATTTTCAATTTTGACGTAGAATTGCTGGATTACATTACAACAAGTTACTTTTTATTCTGTTTCAGCTGAAAGTTATGGCACTTTAAGAATACCTACAATGTCATACTCATGTTGCCAATATTATGTATTTTCAAAATATATATCATCGGTGAGTGTTTTTCCCAATAAAAACACCCCATATCTAAAGCATAGTGATTTCTGTGTATGAAAAGTTCTGACCAAGTGGTTCTATAATTACATACACTGATGGTACCATGTGATAAGCTACATAATTTTGTGTTGTCATAATGAAATCAAAATACTAGATTTTGAAATAATTCACCACGTTAATATTACAACAAAAGACTTTCTCGGCCTCATAATGCTGTGTAGTAATATCAGCGGGTAATCAACAATCGCAATGGAATTGTTTGAGCTTTCAAATTACAGATCTGTCAGCTCCTCGCCAGTGTTCGCGTAAGAATTGGATTTTAGTAATAAATCAAAGAGTAAAGTATAGCAAATGTCAGCATCTGGACTTGCATAACAATTTGATTATATTCTTTCTAGATTAGGACATCTTTCTATAAATGAAAAGATATGAAAAATTGATTTTCGAGATATTGTATTAATACATTTCACTGTACCTATACCAACGCAATATCTGTGACTTGATATGTGTTCTATTTAGTATTATCATCGCTAAAATATGTTTGACGTTGGTAATATGCCGAAATGAAGATACTGTTTCATCAGTCCGTTATGATTTTTCATGACTTCCATGATGATTGACCATTGCAATGAATTATGGAATAGTTTCATTTTAACGACGTACGACTACTTTTTAGAGCCAATCAGCCTTAATGTACAGTTCCAGTTTCAGCATATTTTTACATGTTCATGAAAGTCGACTGGCTCTTTTTTTGTCTTTTTCCATTGAAATGTCATGTTTTGACTCAATGCGTTTTCATGTTTTTGCAAATAACGTATGGTGGGTGTCGTGTATGTCATAGCTAACGTTAACTCTTCCCGAATGCCTGGTTGCATTTTCAGAATTATCTACCGTTATATCTCTTTCTATTGCTTATTTTTTTCTTAGTGCAGGCAATTTGAATTTGAATTGCAAGTTTGCAACTTCAGATATATATTGATTCCTTTTGAATAGCTTTAATATAACGCCACTGAAGTTTTCTTACTATATTTTTAAATTTTATATTCTAACTATGATTCATCATGACTAAGCCTACATAAATATTTTGATATTTCTCTCAATTCTTTTGAAGTTGTTCCGTTTCAAAATGTGATTTCGATTCCGAAATAATGAAATTCAGCATATCAGAATTGTATTAAAATTTTCTGATATATTTAATATGCTGCTTGTAAGTGGTTCATCAAAAGTAGAGTTTTTAGCTCTTTAGTATGTTGTAAAGATGTATGTTCTAGAAATACAGAAGTACAGATGTAACTTTTAACAGACAATCATAAACTAAATTAAACATTTCCCCCATATCCCATATCTATTTTAGATATTAACTACTACAGAGGTCTAGCCACGGTTTTATGTAAATCATCACACCCTACGATATAGGCATGTCTCTCAGGAGGATATTATAAATCGAAATTCTCGGAGAACAATATGAAATCCAAGATTTAGATCGGATATGTGAATGGATTCTCGGGATAGCGAAGTAGGGGATATGTTACATGTTATGTGTTTAATCTTAGTACTAGTTTATCGAATTGGTGAAGGACAGAATAATTTATAAGACGATTCCTATTTATCGTTATTTAAAAACACACTTTCCGAGATAAGACGGATGTTTTCACGTCAGGAAAATAACGTATGCCTCCATATCAGTGATACATCTTGCTGTCCGTGCGGTGGTTATTCAAGGGAATATATTGCCAACACATGAGTCATGTGCTGAACTCTATCATGTGATTACTAAGATTTATTTTGCTCGTCAGGTATTGCTCTATAATTTTATTTCAATGCCATCCTGACACGTTTACTGGAGAAACAGTTGAATGTTTTTTTATCTCTTGGGGTGTAGAAATAAATTAATTTCATAACGTCCATTCCAAACTCGTTTTGTTACAAGTACGATACGCTAAAGTTAAAGTAAATAAATAAAGCCAGAATGCTTCAATTGACATACAATTGCACATTGCATTTTCTCACACATATTATTCTTCTTCCATAAAGATTTTCTTTGGCAGCCAATCGTATCAATATCCTATACATCTACTACCAGCTACCTTAAGATAAAATATTCGTTAGATGTTCAACGTTTGTGTTTTCCCTCCAGATGGCATTCCCCTGTTATTTTCTTCCTTGTAAACATCTTTAAATGACCAAGGTAAACAATGGTAAACAGTAAAACATCTTGGTAAATCATTTTTTCCTAATAAAACTGCCATCCTTGTTTTCTTGTAAAATTTTGACCTATTATCGTTCTCGTTGTTGCCGTTCCATACTAAGGAACTGACAAATACATTACGTTTGATGATATTACCTCGAAATTCAGTAGTATCGCTGTATTTCCAAAATGTATAACGCATGCGTAATGATTTACTTATGGATAATATCACTTTGAAAAGGAAAGCGATTTTACATCCCTTTGACAACAATATAACCCATTTTTGAACCGGATTGTCATCACTATTTTTTTAATATGCTTTCCTGCCAGTGGACCATATAGTGAACCAATTAATCATAAATGTGATTTAAATTATTTTATAATGTTAGTTTTCTGTCTACCGACATTACGAAACACCTACATTTGTATATCCGATACAGTAATTTCATTCTAGACCATTGGTTGATAGATGATATGAATCTTTGTCGTGTCAGTAAGATGGGTACAACCCCGGTGGGAATTTCTTCCCAAAGATCAACGACAAATATTCTAGGTATCAGTTTCCACTTGGGATAATCGGTTTGATGTTTTACGATTTCAAACAAATCCCGAAAGCAATCGTTCATACATCCTATACCTTGAGATGAAGTTCACTTTAGTAATTTGGTCAAGAGTATAAAGATGTGGAATGACAAATAAACTGAATGGTAAAATGTAACGAAAACAATGTCTCATCCTTGTGAACAAGTCACCCAATTTCACACTCTCTTAGGCATATGAACAACCTATTTTATATTGCAAAGCTTTGACAACTTTGGTTTATCCTCTGATTGTGATTAATCAGCAACTTGCACGTGATATTGTTTATTATCAATACGAATCTGAATTTTTGGTTTATTAGATTCACCATGCTGTTGACAGCCAGGGTCATTTAAGGCCGGTCGACCGGGTGTGCAACGTGTTGTCAGCATCGGTCTTGAATCAAAGACATAATACCTCGCCTTGAACCCGACAATTGTGTATAGTGCCCCCTGTTGATCAATAACACTGTCGGAGAAAAGTTTTACCGAGTAACGGTGCTCTAAAGGGATTACCGTCTGATAATCTTCGAGTCCTTCCCAAATTTGTGATACTGACTTTATATATTCATTTTAATATACCCTAATCAATTTAGTATCCTCTTATAAATGTAACCACACATTTTCTGTAAAACATTACATATTATTATGAATTATCTATAAAATTTGAATTTTGACAGAAAAGGGCGACAACATATTACCGTAAATATGAATTAAATAGAAATAACTCGTAATTGATAAATTAATTATGTTTTTATTATGATAAATTTGAATGTATTAACATGTGCTTATTTCATTTTATAATATATCAAAAGCTGTCTTTTCATATTTTACAAGATACATACCTTTTACTATGATAAAGCATATCACATGATAAAAGAGTAATGAATGGGAACTGCTACGGAAAACCCACGCTACGTAGAAAGACAATAAAAACCACATTTGCACTCTAGGCTAACACAGTGTTATCTTAATTACAAAGTGTGAAATTCCATTCTTGTGACACAATATCGGCTATAAACATGTTTGACATGTGATCGCGTGCTGTCAGTTGACGTGAGGCCTTCTGAGGATAGTGATAAGTCGCATCTCTGTGATAATTTACGGCTAAAGTGTGGGGGATCTTGTACTCCCGCCTTGTCTAAAGCGAATACCACTAGACCGTGGACACAAAGGAATAGCATAAGCAATATGTTAAGAGTAAAAGTACATGTGATTTCTATGAATCAATGCAACCATATTAGATCTGTGATCCTTACTATACCTCTTCAACCTTACAACAATTGACTTGCACATGCAATAATGTACGGGGATGTCTTGGACTGCTGTAAATTTGCTTATATTGTAGACGATTGCGCGATAAATAATTTTTAGTCAAGGAACAATTTTACAGAAAATTTGTTAGAGGTTGGTTGGACGGCCCTTTTGCAATGACAGACGAACTTATGATTCCAGATTGTTTCTTGTCTCCCCGATGCAAAATAAAATAAAATACTTAGATCGTATAATAACATAAATAAATAAGAAAACAATGTAACATTCAAAACAGAATTCATTATCAATTTATTTTAAAGAAAATTCCGATAAATACTACAAGCAAAATTGTTTAGTCTGGGTTTACTTGATAAAAAGTCAATAAAATAAATATTTCATTTGTACCTCGGTTTGTAGTTGTGTCCCTCGGTAGTGATGTATACCGCGTGGTTATGAGGGTATACACTTCTGCCACTATCTGACCGCCTCTGAGGGGTCCTGGTATGAAATAATGTGCCTATTTAACTAGAAATCTGTAAAAGTGATAGTTATCATTTTGTGCGTATGGTGTCCCCTGGTGCAAATGACCCATATAATATGTATCATTTTATAAGGGATACGAATTATAAATAGATAATTATGTATCGGTCTTATAGTGAGGGTCGGAGTCGGCCTAAAATACATGGCGTGTGATACACAGGTTGTTTCAGAAATATTTTCCGGCTGTTATTGTTTTTTGGTGAAAACTCATAATTGTACGGAATAATACATTATGGAAACCAAACAATATCACCTTCTGCTGGAATATGTTTCTTTCCAGAAAGTATTTCCGGGTAACACATGATGATGCCATTTTTTGTTCTAACATATAGTTTTTTATGCACTTAATGTTGGACGGTCATTGTCGGAATAATATGTCTTGATGAACAACTGTCCATTTGCTTCATTAGAATATCCAACAAATACACAAACGCGCGCCAAAGGTAAATCACCGTTTCCGAATGAGGCTTTAAATAACTGTGACTGGTTATAGCATGTCAAATTGTCAATACATAAAAAAATCAACCGAAGTCCTCTCGGGTCGGAGGAAAAGTGTAAATCGTACCGCCTAAATAATTTCAGCTGTGACAAATTTAACATATGAAATATATATATACGGACGAATGGGAACACATATGACTAATAGTTGGTCAAAATATATATAGATATACGTAGTAATAAAAAGTCTTGTGACGAACTAATGCCACGTATGTTTGTGGGAGGTCGTCAGTATTAATATATTGTACTAGCATTGATATACTGATGGGGTTTTAGAGTCGATTTGCTAACAAGGATCGACAACTCGTGTGGTACTGCTCGTGAGGTATTTCAGTAACAAATGTACTTACATATCTTCGAGCTACCTCCCTTTATCTCCGTCGTTACCAATTTATTGATTTTACACCCAATAACGAAGTGGGTGGTGAAGCCGGACATGTTCCAGGGACGCTTTAGAACACATTGATTACAATCTACAATAAAGAATAATTATAAAGCAGCATAAATAAGTTGATTTCTTTGAAATTTATGATTATATCTCATTTTAGCGTCAGTGAAAATAATCTTTTCTCAATTACTATTAATAATTATATGTCATGTTGGCGTTTGTAAAATGATATCTCAATTTACGTTACAAATAATCCCATCTTCTGTTTAACGTTATTAATACAAGTGTATTATTTGCCTTTCGCAGGCGGCCTCATAGATTTCCAATAAAATCTAACAAGTTGACATCTTAGCGCATTTCTTTAAATTCGCTAAAGCTAATGGTATTAACATCAAGAAAAACCGTTGCACATAATATCACATTGATCAAAAGAGTTTCTGGTTTGATATACAACTTTTATTGAGATCACTGTTATATCCATAACTTTCGCAACACATCCATACTATAAACTTCAAGCTTTTCGCAAGGTAATTATTTACTCTAAATATTTGCAAATACATGTCCTTTACTGCGAAATATCCCCTACATGTAATGGAGTGTGTATAACAATGTTCTACAACTTCAAAGATTTATCGTGAAAATAACAACGTCGTTACGTCGATTACATACAGATATGCCGATGCCATAAGGCAAAACCGTTGAAGTGATTCTTAAAAAATAGGACACACAGATAGTGACAAGAGAAATATCTTAATTGCATATTTTTGCATGATCCATTACGGATGATAAAGAGATGACTGCACAAACTTAAATTCATCAGTTTCAACTGAATTTGATTTTCAACTTCAGCAGCTTTAAAATGGTTATTGCTAGGTCTGTAGGCCGGGGGGGGGGGGGGGGGGGGGGGGGTCTACGTGCACCCCCCCCCCCCCCCCCACAACTTAACGAACCAATGTTTTTCTGAAGCCTTATGGCCCACTGATAACGAAATCGAGAGGTAACATTGTATAAACTGGGATGAACTTCCGGTTATGACGTCATCAAGATGGCCGCCATATCGAATTTCACTAAAGATTGAAAAATAGTCATAACATTGACATTTTTCAACCGAAGAAGACAAATGAGGCATCAAAATGACCACAATAGAACAACAATTACATATCAGGACCATATAATCCAATATATGTAGTTATTTCTACACAGGAAATGAAAAAAATTGGATTTTAAGCTCAAAAATGGTAAATTTTTTAGCAAATTTTTCATATTTGGCGTGACGCAGCAAAAATGTTTGCCAACAGCAAACTATTATTTCTAATCAGTTTATTTGACCTCTTATCAATCAGTAAAAACAACATCAACAAAAAACATTGTTAACATTGTATAAGCTCCGGTTATGACGTCATCAAGATGGCCGCCATCTCGAATTTCACTAACAATTGAAAAATAGTCATAACATTAACATTTTTCAACCGAAGTAGACAAATGAGGTATCAAAATGATCATAATATAACACAAAATTCATATCGGAACCATATAATCCAATATATGTAGTGATTTCTACGCAGGAAATGAAAAAAAAAAAGATTTTAAGCTCAAAAATGATAATTTTATAGCAATTTTCCCAACAAGAAAGTATTATTCGAAATCAGTTATTTTGACCTCTTATCAATTAGCAAAAACAACAACAACAAAAATGTATAGAAATTCAAAAGAGAATTATTGTTATACCATCATTTGGTTTACAAAACATCACCGGGTGCGTATACAGGGTATATGATTGCTGTTTTTTCCAAACCGCTGACACTACAGTTTCCGGATGTCTTAGAACTTCCCGGAGATAACATTGGCAATTGACGTTAAAACATTTGAATTTTAAGTTGGCTAAATATCTAAGTGGGACTTATTTCCTAACAAAATCCATTTTCATGTTCGAAAGTTTGTAGACTAGTAGCGTCTCAAGATGAATTTTTACTGCACAACGCCAACTAATAGGGTATCAAATTAAAACTGAAGAAAGCATTTGTTTCCGTTAATACCACGACATTTTCCGAAATCTGTTTCTTTTTGAAATAGCGCATCCACTGTTAACTTTATTTTTCTGTGTATAACGTAAGGAAATGTCAGATGGTTACTGCAGTATCACATATTTCTTTCAATAGTTTTTAATGATAAGCATTATCATTGTGCGTGCTTTCTCGCCAGAGTGTCGATGAGCTGATGAGCTGATGTGATATTACATTACCGGTTTACCATCGTGGTTCTAACTTGTCAACCGTCCATGGCCAGAGGTAACATCAAGAACATCGGGTTCGCGGATGTGGGAGCTCATCTTGTTTTCAACCTAGTGATTCACATATCGTATATGATTTTCAGACCTCTCCGGTAGGATGAAAAAGACACCAGAGCCACATTCTGCGAAGGGTTGAGTTGCATCTCCTTAATTCGTATGAAGCACAATTCCTCATTCTTGTGAACCCTCAGTGACCATAGATGACACAGGTGAATTATTTGAGGTCATAAATGAGGTCTACAGTGAAGTTCCTCTCTTTGCCAAGTCTGGAGAGCACTGTAGAAAACTTTTTTCTGGAGAGTCTTCAATGGTGTATCCACGCATACACCAGATGCGACACAACCAGTACCTTCAAGGGACATGGGAAAGTCTGACCAATGAAAAACATTTAACATTTATGACCTCATTAAAGACCTCAAGGATATCACCTGTGCCACCTATAGTCGCACGAGTGTCCACAAGGTTGATGAATGGTGCTTGAATCATTCAACCATTCGAAGAATCTGGATCTGGTGTAATTTCCTGAGAAGTCTGAAACAGCATATACGATATGTTAGAATCTGACGGAGATCCCACATCCCTGAATCTGTTGTTCCTGATATAAACTCTGGCCATGGATGGGCCATGAAAGATGTCAGGCTAGAACACCACTGGTAATGTAGTGTCACATCATCTCATCGACATCGAAGACGACGCTCTGGCTTTCGACGAATTGGATACTGATATCTCGATTACTCTGATTTGGACTGCATGTACCAGCTACCAGACATGGCGAGTCACGTCAGAGGATAGTGCAGTGAGGTGGGAAAGCACGCACAATGATAATGGTTATAATTGAGAACCAGCGAAAGAAATATGTGACATTGTGGTACATATCTGACATTTTGCTAATGATATGCATAGGAAATAGACGAAACTGTGATTTGTCCTACCCGAGGCTAGATATTCTGTCAACTTTACATTCATGTTTCCTGCTTATAAATCGCCAATAGTCAAACTTATTTAAGGAACTTATAACACACCAGGAAACTAGTGTCAGCGGTTTGGAGTTAATAGCATATACCCAGTATACGCACCCAGTGATGTTTTGTAAACTTAATGATGGTATAACAATAATTCTGTTTTGTATCTCTATATATTTTATTGTTTTACTGAGTGATTAGAGGTCAAATAACTGTTTACGGATAATAGTTTGCTGTTGGTAAACATTTTTGCTGCGTCAAGCCAAATATGAAAAATTTGCTAAAAATTATCATTTTTGAACTTAAAATCCGATTTTTTTTCATTTCCTACCTAGAAATCACTACATATATTGAATTATGTGGTCCCGATATGAA
Organism: Argopecten irradians; assembly: GCF_041381155.1. Taxonomy (NCBI): domain Eukaryota; kingdom Metazoa; phylum Mollusca; class Bivalvia; order Pectinida; family Pectinidae; genus Argopecten; species Argopecten irradians. Next base: position 16,150,686 of record NC_091144.1, read on the forward strand.
TTTGATGTTCTATTATGATCATTTTGATACCTCATTTGTCTACTTCGGTTGAAAAATGTTAATGTTATGACTATTTTTCAAGCTTTAGTGAAATTCGAGATGGCGGCCATCTTGATGACGTCATAACCGGAGCTTATACAATGTTAACAATGTTTTTTGTTGATGTTGTTTTAACTGATTGATAAGAGGTCAAATAACTGATTATAAATAATAGTTTGCTGTTGGCAAACATTTTTGCTGCGTCAAGCCAAATATGAAAAATTTGCTAAAAAATTACCATTTTTGAGCTTAAAATCCGATTTTTTCATTTCCTGCGTAGAAATAACTACATATATTGGATTATATGGTCCTGGTATGTAATTGTTGTTCTATTGTGGTCATTTTGATGCCTCATTTGTCTTCTTCGGTTGAAAAATGTCAATGTTATGATTATTTTTCAATCTTTAGTGAAATTCGATATGGCGGCCATCTTGATGACGTCATAACCGGAAGTTCATCCCAGTTTATACAATGTTACCTCTCGATTTCGTTATCAGTGGGTCATAAGGCTTCCCCCCCCCCCCCTAGATCCCGGCCTACCTGTATTGATATTACATAATAACTGTCATATTTGATATTAATTTAATCTTCGTAATTAAGTGCGCCATATCCATTTAGTAATTTTCTCTTTGTTTTCATACCACATATGGCTTTCTGATTGGCCATTTCGTTTTTGCATACCTCTATATTTTTTTTTTCACACAAAATTTCTTTTATACCTCATGAAATGACATCAGGGCGCGAAACACTAACGTTATCGTGGCGTCACAATAAAGACCTTGACGTTGCATATTGATTCGGAAAAAATATCCATGGAAAAGTCACTAGAATGGTACAATTAAACGTACAAATGTACTTCTATTTTATTAAATATATCATACGCATTGATGTGACTATTTTTTATGGGGTTATGAAAAAAATCTGTTTACAAACTTTTGTGAGAATCCGCTACGTGGATTCACACAGTTTGCAAGCATTGTTTTCATACAATAAAAAATAAGTGACATCAATGCTTAAAGTTTTAGTATTGTCGTATATCGAGGTGAAATATATTTATTTCTTACAAATACTTTCCTACCTCAAAATGTCAATAAAGTCATGAATTATGATTTCATTTCATGCAATCAGAATTCTATCAATGTAAAAAAAGCAGAAAAAAACCCAACAAAAAACAAAACAAAAAAAAACAAGAAATCAAACACAACCGAATAGAAATAACAAAATAAAAAATAAACGAAAACAATCTCCGGATCCGTAGCACATAAAATAGATTAAAGATGCTCCACCGCCGACAGAGTATAAATGATATTCATCATTTGAACAATAATTAGTGTTTAATCGTGTATGCATAAGTCTAATTAACACAAAAAATAATATAAAATAATTTATTTTGCCGTTGGGTCAAGCGCAATCAGTACTTCATTCCATATAGGATATAGTGCTACGGAATTTTTTCGGGATGACGTGGATTCACACAGTTTGCAAGCATTGTTTTCATACAATAAAAAATAAGTGACATCAATGCTTAAAGTTTTAGTATTGTCGTATATCGAGGTGAAATATATTTATTTCTTACAAATACTTTCCTACCTCAAAATGTCAATAAAGTCATGAATTATGATTTCATTTCATGCAATCAGAATTCTATCAATGTAAAAAAAGCAGAAAAAAACCCAACAAAAAACAAAACAAAAAAAAACAAGAAATCAAACACAACCGAATAGAAATAACAAAATAAAAAATAAACGAAAACAATCTCCGGATCCGTAGCACATAAAATAGATTAAAGATGCTCCACCGCCGACAGAGTATAAATGATATTCATCATTTGAACAATAATTAGTGTTTAATCGTGTATGCATAAGTCTAATTAACACAAAAAATAATATAAAATAATTTATTTTGCCGTTGGGTCAAGCGCAATCAGTACTTCATTCCATATAGGATATAGTGCTACGGAATTTTTTCGGGATGCAATTAATTATTTTTTTTATATTTTTAACTTGAAGTGACATTAGAAGCTCAAACTTTTCAACGGCGGTAATGTTGTAAAGTAAGTAACTTTTGTAACTGAAGCAAAATACTAAATCGTCTGCTGCCGTTTTTGATAGTGAAAACATACCATTTGTCAGCGGTGGAGCATCTTTAATTGATGTAATATGGGTAAATTTTAAATATCGAGTATTTACATTTTTAACGCGATGCTAAGCAAAAGAAAGTAATCGATCTGGCACAATATGTTTAGGTACAGAGCCAATACTAATGATTTCGACTCCATGGAAGAGCATCCTTGTCAAACGCTTGCTAAAGTAATAAGAGTATCTAGTTCGCCAATGATTATTTTAAGACCTTTACAAATAGATTAATAGACGTCACAAAGAGTACTTACCCATAAGGGCAGATAACTCTGTTGTATGCAAATACGGAATACCATACTTTAATGTTATTTATCGAAAGGACAATGAAAATACAGGGGCCAAGCTGACGTTATTTGTAATGCATGATATGACGCCATACACCTAGTGTCAGATGTTTTTAACAATGCACTGCGTAGTGGTATAGGATTCATAAGCAGATGTATCTTTTGTGAGGTAACAAATCATCGGTTTTCATGTTTGTTTTTCCAGATCACCACGCTTATCGTGTAACAGATGTGTCTATATTCAATATCTGAATGAGGAATTGTGCTGATCTGTCAGTACTGTTGATAGGTGCTACGGTTTCTCTATAATGGTGTCCAGATTTATATTTTTGATTTTTGATTGAGGTATTATACAGCATCTTGCACAAACAATAACTTATTTGTATTATATTTCATTTCAAAATATTTTATTGGTAATACAATAGTTATAAACAAAATTATAACATAGATCATAAATATAATAAGGTACAATGTATTAACAATTGGATTAGACAACAGGCAAAATCATTGGATTAGCCAACAGGCAAAGCCTATTCAAATCCTTTCCATGGATTATATAATCCTTTGTATTATATAAGATGCTGAATATCTGTAAATACAAACGTAATAAATCCCACTGTCATTCACGAAAGACTGTACTGTTTATTATTGACTTCATGGTTATGTCACTCATTCGAGTGACGTAGCCACACCTATCCTCAACATATAAAGTGAACAAGACATTAATAAATACATAAGTAATGTTATGTGTATGAGCTGATAATTTTACATTCGATTATACAAACGGAACCTATCACTTATTTTTCCCTTCAACTCCACACCTTTCGATAGAAGGCACAAACCAAAATAACATAGTGATATTATTTATGGTGACAAAACGTGTATTATTGGAATTTTGAAATGTTATGATTCTACGTTAGAGCAGAACTATTTCCGTCATCTCTTTCAATGATATAAACAACCCCAACGTAAAGGAAGAAACGAAAAAGTAAGACGATTGTTTTTCATTTACTTCAATTCTACAATTATAACCATACTTTTACTTTACTATCAAATATTTTATGCTTTTTGATCTGAAAAGGCGACTAAATTTGAGATATCATGTATTTTCTATATCCTAATTCCTACCTCACTTTGACCCAAGCCTCCTAACATTAACTTACTGGCTGATATAATCATAAACTTAAACGTACTATGCATCACCAATTAAATGTATGCGTATATTTGCATACGGACAGCTGCGGGGATACAATTGTAAAATCACAAATGAAGAAATAAAATTCAGGTCTTTTATTTACATTGTATCAGAATCGATGGGCACATATTGCTCTATTATTGATCATACCTTACAAATGTAGCCATGCTAAGGAGACATATGAGTGCACACTTGTAAGATTAATGTACCTGCTTATATTGAAGTCTCCAATTTACAAAACTAACAAATCATTAAGAGCAAGTTACAAGAGTTGTTGTCAATGTCATTGTTTCATTTTGTAACCATTCAAGACAAAGTGCAAATTTTATGGTAGGCATAAATCATAACATCATGCATTGTCTGATTGCAAATATTACTGTATAATTACTATACTTTGTCGATGTGTTTGCTTTTATTTTTGCATTTTTGCCGTCTGAAATTAATGAATGTACATACAAATGACTTCCGAAATATTTGAATACAAATATGCATTGTTCATAAACACACTTTGTATTGCATCAATGGTAGTGAATAATTAGGGAAACTTGATAACAATTGATGCGGTATGTGAACTAGTTTGAAACTATTCACAACTGTTCAAAAAAAAGTTTACCCTCTTTTGTGTCCATAGTTATCGAAAAATAAGGGAAACTACTAAATGTGTTTGTTACGGTCTAATTTTTGAAGTTTTTTCTGGAAACATATATATATAAATAATATAAATTTTTTGACAGCTAATTGATGAATCGTTCTTGTCTGGTATCTGTCCATTTCTCTGTATGCTTGTTTGTTACTGATTTTAACACATCTATAGATTTGAAGAATATAGTGTATCTTTCATCTAGAATAACAATTTAATCTGGAATTAAAACACGGAATACGCCATTAAGTTATTGAATTCAATTCATTTGAATTGGATGAATAATATGAAAAAGTGGTGTCTAATAGTGTGAATATGTGAAGACTGTCAACAGAGAAAGAAGCAGAGAAAACCTCAACTTCTGTGTTTATGTAACGCGTATAAACACCCATAAGCAAGGAATGAGAGAAACTAGTTGGTCGGTGTAATAGCTGAGTTTCACACATGGGTAAGAAATCGGGAAAATGCAATAAACGTCAATGGGTGCTCAGGCACTTGCACGGGAAACGTTTAGTTACTGCACGAGTAAAGGCGTACCCGCAATATTTGGCCACCATGCCTGACAGATTGTTGGAGGCATTGATGGTGACGATAGTTATTCCTTTCATTGTAATCTTTACAGCTTAACACACAACAGATTTCACATTTAACGTCCAAGGTGTTCCCATCCTGTCCCAAACACAGATGCCTACGGTCCCCGTTCTCCCGTCAGTAGACTGAGCCTAGTGCTAGTCTGGAGCGTACTAAATCGGTTTTGTAGGAGTTGAGGGTTTGATTTAATAACCGACAGCCAAACACTGATTTCCTCGATAAAGTTGTGTACACATAGCAAAGTGGTTCAATTCTAGGATTTTCAATTATTGTGTTTTGTCGTTAACATTTTGGGAGTAAAGTAACATGAGTGACTCGGATTACGACGACGAATACGACGATGGTGAAGAATTGAGAAAGAGGAAAGGTAAGCCTCGTTAGAGGACATTTGAGTTCACATCCCTACACCCAATTGCAGCAGACGAGACCCTGTCCTACGTAGGACAAGAATGGGACTGTCCTGGTATATCACGTTATACTGAAACACTTCTTTTGAGACTAAGTTAGTGATGGGTTACATTATACCAAAAGTTTTATATGTATACTCTTGCCTAACGTCTTAACAGTTTGTATAAACTGTGCACTTATCATCTGTGTTTACGTTTTCTAATGAAGTATATGTGGTCTCGTAAATTTATTTCTTAGAGTAAATGTCCATAAACTATTCGACGTATCCCATAATTTAGCTCCACACCTATTGATTAAGTGTTAGAAAGAAATGTGTCTACCTTTTCTATCTATCCTCTTACACTAGGCTGGAAGTAGGGATTCCGCATTCCAGGGTAAATACACAAACAATCACAAAAAGTGTCTGTGGTGTTTATTTTGCACATAGACAAGTTTTTTGTCCATTATCTTGGTTTACACACAAGGTGTGTATAGAATATATATATAACAAATACACGTGTTTCACAGGCACGCACGTGCAACATCTGTATTGTCTGGCCACACACGTCTTGATCATGCTATACCATCTTCTCTACTTTATCTCGTGATGATATCCTATGTCAGTAATAAAGATATCATTTATGTTAATTATTAAATCAATTAACCTTAAAAATCCTTGTCAATGTTTGTGATTATGGATGTTCAGAAAATAACATTTTTAGAACTTGTGCTTACGAGAGCATTAACCTAGCAAACATGGACACTAAGTGTCATGGCTGGCACGTGGTCAATAATAGTCATCCATAGGATCTTATATATTGGATTACGATAAATTTGTAGGCATGGAAATAATTGTTATGGCTACCACCTGTTCAAAAATTATCATTCATAAGATCTTTTTTATTTGATTGCATTGGACTTGTAAACTTGGGTGATTATTTTTTGAGCTGACACTCGTTCAAAGAGAATCGTTTACAAGATTGTCTACATTTAATTGCATTATACTTATGATACACATACTCTCAACGTAAATAGTTTCTACAAAGTTGTTTATACTCTGAGAACCACTTATGACAAGTATTTATAGTTGAGATGGACTTTAAGTTTTCATAAAGCTGTTATATAGCTATACCATTGTACCTTGAAGCCAATGTTATGCTAGTGTCTCGAGTATACATATGTATACATAATATTCATAATATCCTTCAACAGAGATAGGGTTTACTGAGGAGACAACTATATGAATCGTGAATTGGTTAGTAATTATTAGGGCTCAAAGTGTTTAAGTTTTTAAACATATTACTTTTCAACTAAAGTTTGATAGCAGTTATTAACTAAGTTCTTAGTATCAAAACGTCGCACCTTTCTATATTTGAATTAGCTCCCTTTGCAACATTCTTATTTTTGTATACAAACATGTATGCAAAATACATGTGGAGCTAGTCATGTATCCGATCGACGACGTTTCCGGTTATTTATTAGATAGTGTACCATTATATCTTGATAACATGAGCGGTACAAACAGTGCTGTTTACAGGTCTCCTCAAGAAAGAAGTCCATAGAGGATAAACAAACCTACTTAACCCTCTTAATATTATACGTATTTATTGCTGTATCTTACCTTATTTTATCTTCAGGAGATGCATTTCAGCGGATAATGTGTTGAAACAGGAAATGATTGGTATATTCTTGTTATTCGTCGATGTATGAACGGCATTTTACATAGATATTGTTATGACGTCCGTTAGAGCGTGATGTTAAAATATGTTTTTAAAATAACGTTCATACACGAAAGAAAAACGAAAACAAAATCCAATTAATTCTTTTATTTGCATTTTAACAGAATTGTTGTAAAATACCTTTCATCGCAATGAGATACTTATCATTTATTGGACGCTATATCACGGTTGAAACAGTCCGGTAACTGATTGAATAATGCACTAGTCGATGCAGATTTCGTATAGAAAACTGTGTATACTTCCGGAGCGCTACAAAAAGATTCTACGATGATGTCGTCTTTTTTATGCGGTGTCTATGAGATATATCAACCATTTACACTTTTCATGTCATTTGTCATTAAATTTTGATTTTTGCGAGTGTGTTATTTTTCAAAAGTTACAAAAGACACGAGCTTTAGAGGGTGGAATAAATTCCATATCCAACAACCACGAGTCGTGTGACCTGTTTCTACCACAATAATATCCGATTTTAGCCGATAGAAATACGACGAGGATAAGTACGCAATCCAACAGCAGTTTTGGTGTCAAGCGGCTATCACAGCATAACATGACGTCACTCGATTATTGATGACGTTAACAAAAGATGATACGACACTGAGAAAGACGTAGTTCGGTCAAAGTTCATCGTGTCAGCCAATCAGAATGCGTACAGAGTTTATACCACGTGTGGTATAAACAAATTGTTAATCAACAGCTGCATCGTTTAATTGATACCCTGAGAGTTGAATAACAGCGCCTATTGTGGTAAACGCCGAAATAATGCCTCGATCTCATTCATCGTCAATGTAATTGTCTGCATCAAAATGACGTTCATACAAAATTAATATCAAACTCGTTAGTAACGTTATGTGGTAAACACACATTATTAATACAAGGGCGTCATTCACAGTACATTCGGTTTTTCGTAATATCGCTTTAACATGTTACATTATACATTGTCATTTAAATGCATTTAGAAGCAGTGAAAATAACAAATTGTCATATAAACAAAATGTATTTGTGCATATTTTATATTATTAACCCAATCGTCACAATTGCAATATTAAAGACAGGTTCTTACGAATTAAAGAAAACCAAATAATTCAACTTTAAAATCACTATTTGATGAAAATGGTGGGGGAACAGAGGAACTTCCCGATTTCTTTTATGAATATATAATTATTTTATTTTGAAAGTAGTTAGCCCCGGCTTTACGATGACGTGTATATAACTGGAGCGCGACTTAAAAGAATGGTTTGATTTCGTTCCTGGTGGTGCTCTATTCATATGCAATTTTAATTGTTTTAGGTCAATGAAAGTCTAGTTTTATCCGTTGAGGTAATCTTTTCATCGTTTTAGGTTGAGAATATTCATTCGATGGACGTGCGTTCCTTCCTCGATTCTATCACCGACATTAACTACCATATAGATCAAGATTAATTATCATAATTATCAAACATTTATACTTGACCAGTAAGAGTCAAATGTAAAGTTACGAACTGGTTTTTAAAATCTTACATATTCAAAACTTATCATGAGTTTTCGGGATGTTGAATCCACATATTGTCATATTTAGGTTAATTGTTACATAAAAAAACTCTAAGTAATGAATTAAAAAGAGTTATTTTAATAATTTCATTCTAATTGCAAATATATCGATAACCTATAGCTGGTTGAAAAGAAGACAAAACAGTACTTTATTTTCCTATATACAAAGGTATCCCATTGACTAAGAGTGTACAGAGCTTACAACCAATCCTGTCGTGTGATATATGGATGATTTAGCATTTCACGCTCTCGTGTGAATTCTGAACACTTAACACACATTAATTACAAAATGTGGGCTTTATCTTAACACATATTTCCTGATCACAAGAAATATGCTGCCAATACCACTGTTTACCTGTTCAATTTGACTAGTGAACTTAAATTTTGGAATGCGTTAAAATTTCTTCATAGCGCCCATTCTTTTTTCGAATTTCTCATCTCTTCACCATAACCTTAAAAACTGAAATACTGCTTAATCGCAAAGACGACTAGTTTTCGGCTATTGTTTTCTTAATTCTCCCCTTAATATTGCTTGCCTTCGGAGTAGAATCTGAAGGTTTGCGAATCTGTCCTCTGACAAAGAAATACCAACATTTATAAAATGCAGTTGATTAATGAAGAGATTACAACGTCTGATCTGCCACTCAGGTGGATGTAAACTTTTCACTGGGGGTACATATTCTGTAGTCCAACGATACATACTTGATTTGCATTAATAATGTTTTTTCACTACGAACCAATTACTATATTTTACAATTCGAAAGTATACTTGTTATCAAAATATTCAAGTCGATCCTTTGTACTTTTTTTGTAGCTTAATTTACTTTAATTCTAGATCTATTTAAAACCTCCACTTGCGTCAATAGGTTTAATTTTCGTTTTGATTTCTCTGGTAATAATCAAAATACCACTGATGAATACATGACTTATTTCGTTTGCCTTATGAACTGATCATTATTACTGTCTTTCTAGTTTGTTTTAATTAACTGAAATGATATACTAACTAGTACAAAACATCAATGAATCTGTTTCATATACATTATGTAGACAATGTTAATGCCAGTTAGTCCTGAATGTTACATCATCCTACAGCAAATGTCATTACGAGGCTATACCTGAAGACTGTTAGCACGTGGCTGGTCGACAATCGACGTTAGATCGACAATTTCCCAGACACTACTTTATCGTTAGTGCGTTGAACTCTTTGTTCTTATATCTGTATATTACTGTACATCTCCGCAATTTTAAAGTTGGCATCTTACCGCCTTTACTGGTAATTGTAAATAATAATTGAATTTTCTCTGTGGCGGTATCATAGAGTTAGTGTGATTGAAGCCAGACCGATATATTCCTACGATTTACTTCCTCATCAACTATCTATAACAATGGAAGATCATATCTGGCTTTAAGTGTGGACGTCATGATCGATAAACTACGAAACTCGCCTACATAGAGACCATGCCTTAATCTTCTCAATGACTACCACCTTCCGACTTCCTTCTGCATTCCTCACCTCTACTCATCCATTCGATCAGACATTTAGTGTTGGTAGTCTTTTTAATAACGAAATATTTGCATAACTTGCTAAAGATTAGAAACGATCATACTTAATGAAAGCTTTATTAGCTTATTTTAGAAATAAAATAATTTACTTTCTTATAGTATTTAAATACAATGGATACAATTTGTCCTTAAAAAATCTCAATCACGATAAACTTTTATTGGAAAGTGTCTTTTTTGAGTCTTTCCAATTTTCTGTCATTAACTGAGTAAAATTATTTATTTAATACACTTCAGAAATAACATACAACCGTTACTATTACGATATCAAATGTCGTTGCTCTGTCGTCAGTATAAATACTGCAAGTATGGCTCTTCGTACTTTGATTATGTTGTTGTATATTATCTCACTGAGGGACTCCAACATGCACCATGTGCTCAAGACGACAACCAAATAACAAAGAAATTGATTTTTCAAATCTTTTATTTGGCTTTCACGTCATGGGTTTGCTACCTTTATTCGATAGAATTTGACAATTCCAATTGTGTCTTCGTTCTGAAATAAAATGTTCAGATGCAAGTCCTGAAGATCAATATTTATCAAGTCCCATCTTAGTTTTGTATGAAGTGATATCAAGCCTAGTACATCAGTGAAGAGTATTAGAACATTTGTAAACATTTCACTTTCAGACACGAATCTAACTGCAAATCAATAATACTTTCATTGCCTTTACCTTCGAGACTCTGTAAATGAGTATGTACGCAGATATGCACCGCATGTAGTGTGCTCCCAGGCTAATTGTATTAACAAACAACTGTGTTTAGACGACTGACTTTAACTCGTCAGGACAATGTGTCGGGGATGGGTGGATTGCGATCGAAGTCACGCTATTTCGGAACAGTGTTCTTTACCGATAAAAGCGAATGAGAGCCGAATGTACGTATTTGATACCATCGCTACTGTCCCAATAGCATATCTATGTGCTGATAAAGGCACTGTTGGAACTATACTTCTTTGTCCCATATTTGACACCATTCTAATAGGTTTATTCACATAGTGATAGAGTAAAATGACCTGGAGATGGTTATTGAATGTGACTGTAGATATATGCCTTTTGTTGATTAAATGAAATCTTTGACTTCAGAAGATATGGTTTATATAAATATTAATAAATAATTATATATTATTCGGTGTCGTACAATTCTCTTTGAACTATTTCCTTTAGAAGATATATCATATATAAATATTAATAAAAAAACGATATTTTGTTTTGTGTCGTACAAGGCTTTTTGAATTATAAAAGAATATTCCTTAATTGTCAATAACACTAATTTGAACTGTCGACCGTAAAATAATGTAGTGTTCTCACAAAATACACATGGACCATTATCCGCTGTATCCGCTGTCATTGTATTGGGTGTACGAGATCATGCTTCAGTGAGATAACACTTTCAAATGGTAAAGGTTCTACTATTACGTAAAGACCTTTTACAGATCTATGGTAGACTCTCAAACGATACTTACCACACAATAAAGTCAACGTAACATATTTCCTGCAGGTATGTTCTCGTCTTCTTACCTGACTCTTTTCTTCATAATGCATCCCATGATACCACTTTATTTTTGTTCTTCGGTTGAGCACTCGCCCCTGTGAGGTAGATTCTGAGCTTTGTTCCTGGCCATAGTCTATAAAAGTGGTAGTTTCAGCTCCTGCTTAGTGCTCAGCATAAAGTGAGTGGGACGACTGGTCGACGCCCGTTGTCAATATATTGTGACCGGGTAGGATGTGTTGTTTGGTGTCTTCGGCGGCATGCTCCAGTGATAAAGCACTATAAAAAGTGTAAGAGTTCTTCTATTCAAGAAAACAAACCACGAATATACCACGGTCTCCCAAAACACTCACCAGACAGTTCACAAACGCATGACACCACATACACGATTATTATGTAGACCTTAAATGACACTGTTAATTTGACGTAAAATAATTACCCAAAACCAAACTTTAAATGGCTCCATTCTAGCTAGTGTTAAGGCGTTATGCCTGACCATCAAATCAACGAGTGAGTGATATTTGGCTTGTACCTTTAATTAAGTGAAGAACATCTAGAAAATAAACCTTTAATACTATACTAATTGCCTACCGAATGTCTTTGCTGAAGCGTCTTGCATCAGTGATTCTCTGTTATTACCAGTTTTATAGAATCTCTACAAAAGCTCTACATTTTATTATTGGAGTTCTTTATTGTACTAAGCGACATTTCTTTTATTACAGACTTAACGATAATAAAGTTAAGAAATTCCCCAGTGAATCAGGGTGCATAATAAAATGACAATGCCGAAAATTAGACTGCCTACAATTTAACGACGTTGGCTGTATCGAGCATCAACTTGACTCTACAAGCCCATCATGTGGATGACGTAAGGGTTGATCAGGTTACATGTACGTGTTCAATGCAGTGGAAACCTATTTCAGAAAAGTTCCGTAAAACACGTTTGCAGCAAACGAAAGTACTTGGAATGCAACCAAGTAATTGCACTTTATCGTAAGACGAATTGCTATTTCAAAGAAAATGCGAGTCTTGTATGTATACTGCCATGAAATGATAATAAATCTGAAGAGGCAAACACTACATCACGTCAGTTAATTCGGCGCAAGTCAACTACAGCGCAAGCGTACGAAAGCAAAGACAATACAAATGCAATGCAAGCGTTGTCTTTTCTGTGTAGTTAGTTAACTGTGTTGTCGGAAAGAAGTTTACACTATGACATGTAAATGTAAGATGCTAAAGTGTTTGTCCCATTCGGTGTGTTTGTCTCTATGAATGTACGTTTTGTTGATTTCCAAACTACAAAATGTACAATTATGAAAAAAGGACGACTGATTTTTGTTGAAATTGATTTAATATCATAATACTTGTGACGTCATGATGTCTATGACGTCATGATGTATATGACGCCATGATGTATATGACGTCATTATATCTATGATGTTATTGCTGCTACGGCATCATATCAAAACGTTCAAGATAAATTTTACCTAGCTTTTCTTGTGTTTCTATGTACCTGAAGATGGCCAAGAGGTCGAAAATTTGTGGAAGGGATATTCATACTGTTTAATGTTTATATATATTCTCCCTCTGGAGAACTACAATGTAGTATTTGAAAGGCTAACAATGTGGTTATTTTTCTCATTTTGATTTCCAAACGATCATTTCAAAAAGGATATATTGATTAGAATCTATCTGTAGAACAGTATTACAAAAATGAATAACTTGAACGAGAAATAATTGAGATTTTATCACAAAGAGGTCAAGGATATCGTGTTATTAATTTCCGTTTTCAATTTGTTTCGTTGTTTCCTGTATTATCAGCAAACCGTATAAATAAAAATACACCGACCTAAATGTATATTTGGATGCCTTGGGTGATATGTAAGGTAATATTCGGGTCACTTGCTATATATGAAGTCGCTCGCAGACTTAGGGACTTCATTGAATGAAATATCTTGAGTAATATATGGATTCATGGTTTAAATTGTCAGGTCATAGCATTGTTTGCTTTGTCTAAAATACTGTATAATATACTAACAGTTGCATTATAAGTGTTTAGAGATCGACAGGACATATACATGTCTTTGCTATACCTGGTATGATTGTTATTTAAAATAATAGTTCTACTCCGATTTTTGAGTTTATCTGACACAATGTTCTTGCACATTTATTACGCTAAGATTATTACGTACATGTACTTCAGGAAGCAAATTGTAATTTTTTTTTAACCCTAAACAAATCTTGTCGTTATCTGATGATTTATGTAATGCAAACGTACTTACTCTAGCGATAGCTTTAATTTAGCGCTTTTTATGCTAACTTTTGTTATGTACAAAGCTGAAGTTTGTCAAATGATAGTTGCGGTATTCAACAATTTAATATATTGCGCTAGTTTATATCCACGCTTATAAACCACAATGTACATTTTTCGCATTTGCGCTAAAGTTTGATGGCGATAAAATAAGTATATTTTCAGCATTTATTCCAATGAAGATATCTCTCCTTCTAAGTCTTATGAACTGAAAACAGTACTTGTTCATAAAGATAATATGTGTACATTTAACAATATAATCTGATCCTGTGTATGGGAGCATCAAACTGTACATTAATTCAATTGTTATCATGAATTGTTTTATTCTAATCAAAGCACGGCTTGTGGATGTATTGCTATGTAGACTATCATACGCCTGAGAGAACACATGGCGTGACTTCAGCATTTTAGAATGCATGCTGCATTGCTCCGCATGTAAAGTTTCCTCTTGTTTATTTTAACAACTGGGACAAACATTAACTGTAAACAATTTACATCTGTACAGGTATGGTACATTTGAGTATTTTTTTCAATACATTCAAGAAACCTTCGACAGACCTTTGTAAAAAGAATTTTGAGAAAAGAATAATGCTGCTATGATAGGTCCTAAATAATTCCTATCAATTTTTTTTTTCAAAGATTTTATTCACTAGTTTATTTAGTATGTATATTGCAGCCGCGTTACTGTAAATTGTCACTCGCCTTTGGTAAATTAAGGATAGGTTACAGCAACATAGTTCTGTCGCTTTTTTTACGAAATCAACAATGATACGACTCATTTAATAAATAAACAAAATCTGTGAGTCTGACGCACGTAGGATTTGTTTAAATATTTACTGCAGAGATTGTTAATAAAACTGCAATATATCCCTATATTCAGAGAATTTATATTCAAGATGTGTAAAGCGGGGGAACAATATTGTATTTGACATCTAGTATACACTAACACAACACACAAGGCAAGGTATTACTTTTCCTAGTATGCATAACATATGGCGTCATAGATCATCAAATCGTATATCGTGGCGTATTATTACAATATCTTCTTTATTGATTTGGTGTCCGTTAGAGTTTTGAAGCAAAGTTTTTAACATTATAAGTTAAACAAAGATAAAGCATGGGCACTTATGACAACACTTATTATTCAGTCGTTCAAACGTCCTCATAGGGACGAACGCTAAACCCCAGGCTTATAGTAAGTCGGTGGTTTAAACGCTAAAATAAGATAAACGAAGATATATTATCATCAACCGTTCAAGTTTACCCACAAGGACAAACGTTCAACGAAAGGCCAAAAGTGAGGCAGTGTTAATGGAGACTTTAGGAAGAAGAGAAACGATGAAATCCCACATTTAGTCGCCTCTTATGATTGCATACAATGGGGCAGCAGGTACCATTTTAACGCTGTACGTGCAGGACAGAATTAGGATTTTGATATACATGCACTTTTTAACTAGTACAATTTGGCAGTCGTATACACCAACACAGCACACTAGCCAAGGTATTTCTTTCACATTACGTGTGACGTCAGCGATTATCAAATCATATATCTAATCCTTGATCAATATATAATTGCTATCCAATACACACTTCCATCGGGCATCAGATAAACATAGATGCACGAGGAAAGCACATATCGTCAGTGTCAAGATATAAAGCATGCAACGTATAAATCGGGTAGTACATATGTGAGGTAGGAGAAAGCAGTGCTCTACAAAGGCGATTGCACACTGATTTATTATCGTAGTCGACAACTCCGGCACAATTAACCCCATCAAGGAAATACGAGATGACATATAACCACTAGCAGCTATCATTCACGCGCTGGCTGTATAGTGGAGTGCACACAGCGCGTGTGTGTTTCTCTCCTAACGCCCGACGACATACGCTGTAAGCTAGCCTATATAACCCAGGTAGCAGTATCATGATCATCGTTACTACTACATTTACATCATTTTCCTTCATTTATTTGCACTTCCCGATCGCACGTCTTAGTTTAGCTAGCTCGCTGTATAAATCGCAACAAAAATGTCCCAATTTTGCACTTTTTAAAGATACTCCACCGCCGAAAGAGCATAAATGATAGTCATCATTTTAACACTAATTGGTGTTTAATCGTATATATATATAAGTCTAACGAACACAAAAATAGTATAAAATAATGTATCTTGCCTTTGGTGCATGCACAGTCAGTACTTGATTTTATATGGGATAAAGTGTCACGGATTTTTTTTGGGATGCAATTAATTATTTTCATATTTTTATCTTGAAGTAAAATTAGAAGTTCAAACTTTTCAATGGTGGTAATGGTGTAAAGAAAGTAACTTTTGTATCTGAAGAAAAATACTAAATCGTCTGCTTCTGTTTTTGATGGTAAAAGAACATTTGTAAGCGGTGGAGCATCTTTAATAAACTTATGCACCTGAAATTACATCCTCGATATTCCAGGGGTTCCGATCACTTACGATCTCTACACCCCTGGACTATCTCATAGTAAAACTGGAGGTAACAGAATAGAACAGGTAATTTAGTCATTTGATGTACATCAAAAGAGTATAACGGTACACTGTGGTTGACTGTGTGGCTTTGATGTTAGGCGTCGCTCTCTCTGTTGTCTTCAAAGGAAATCTGTGCTGGCCTGTGATTGGTCAAATGTTTTCAGCTGAGCTGCCTTCAATTTCACTATGAGATAGTCCAGGGGTGTAGAGATCGTAAGTGATCGGAACCCCTGGAATATCGAGGATGCTGAAATTATAGCAAATATGATAACATATTTATATAAGACCCTTGATAAGAACCAACATGGACCCAGACGCCTCCGTATCTTGTTACATCTACCATATCTTGTTCAAACCAAAGTCAGTTCATGATGTTTTCCATTGCCTTAAAAATGAGTTTAAACTTCGATATTAAGTTTTAATGAAGCTTAAAAAAGCATGTATACCAGATTGATGTGTGCTGCAAAGTAAATCTGATATTACTGATATCGGCAAAATAATTTGTCAAACAATCTGATCCATGTATAATTATAATTGTACATTACCGCTGGTGTCAGATGTTTACATGTATATCAAACTTATTATTCATTCATTATAATTGATCAGCGTAATTCACGACGTTAAACATTAAAAAGTAGAGCAATTGTGTACAATTTGAATTTAAAAGATAATGACATGTTCAAAATGACATTAAAGAGATAAGGGATACATAAAAAGTTTGGTTAAAAACTGAAACTACTTCATTCAAAAGAATATCGTTAAGATCGTTTGTCTTTGTACATTTCCTGGATGATACTGGTTGTGTAACCTGACATACGTTAGGAAGATACAAAGTCATGTCCTTTACTGTCATTGACATTGTAGTAAACGAATTTGAATCAGGTTGAAATGGACTGTAAATATATTCAGAAAAATACACATTAAACAGTTGAGATAAGGGCAACTCTAAACAACTACCATTTGTCTCAAACTAACGTATGTTTCATGTGCCGACATGTTTACATATCGCTTTGCAAAGAAAATTTGGCACTTTGTATACATTTCTCACACATCCCTCCGTAAACTATTGACGATTGAACTGTAATTGTTTCTCTGCATGCAAAGCATTATTAACGCTTCTCCGTCAACGCTTCTCTGACGTTGACCTTCAAATCCGAGGACTACACGCCCAGATGCTAACATAAACAATTAATATTGCACATCTTACATAGGCTCGCTAAGTGTGGGTGACGAAGATATATCTGTAGATTTTGGAACATTGATCCCCTATGACTCCCGCAATGCCCTTGCGTCTAAATGTCACTCCAGGCTGGCTTCAGCAGACTACCGATCACCTCTGTCTGTAGGCAAGAGATTGCGCGGCTTTTTGTAGGAGTTTTCAAACCGAATCGATACAAACCAAGAAAGTGTCACTTCAGCGGGAACACAGTTTTCTCAACAGTACACATACGCCTATTGCCGCGAATGTAACTGTGAAAACTCTACATGTTCAGTGGGTTCCAATTCAAAATCAATATACTGTATTATTATTTTTATTGATATGTTCAATAATGACGTATTGTCTTCGTCATCAACATATTTTCTCACCTGGTGTACGAATAGGCATTGATCTACTTAAGTCAACACGATACTATACCTGGAAGACGTTAGCGTACATGTGCACGTGTTTCATAAACACATGGGAAAATTCAGGTTAGGATCTAGTATCATCAAATAATAATGTCAAAGATATCATTCTTCTCTATAGCGTCTGTAATATAATTCAGTTACTATAAAACGAAAACATGTTTCGTAGTCAAAAGGCTTTGCTATGTCTGCGGTTGACAACTGTTCGTCACTCTTCAAGTTTTTGGTATCGTCATTATCATTAAAATGACATAGATTAATAACAAAGATAAAATAAAGTATACTAGAACACATTTAAGACTTTGATAAAGTCACATCACCATTATACCCTTGGGATGATTTCTGCATTACTATCTTCTATCACCGGGTAATAAATTATTGTTCCAAGAGAATATTGACCCGTAAATGTTCTTTAATTGCCATTTATAAACACCAATAACCAAAAATATTAATTGCATGCATGTGAAGGATGCTGGAGTGTATTCCATAACATACGTATAGCCGTAGCATGCCGGTAACCATAGCACGGTTCGTGTTCGATTTTTAGGTACCCGTCCATTTGGGATGTTTACTATAGAACTGCTATGGAGGCTTAGGCTGAGAGAAGGAGTGTAGAATTGTCAGTGGTAGGGTCGGCGAGGAACTACTATAGTGTTCGCCGTACAGGCAATACCCTTAGTAGTGTTATATATATATATATTGTACATATATACAACGATGGAAGGATTTATGCAAAAGTGACTATTGCAACATGTCAAAATTTCGGAATACTAGTAAGTGTGGATGGAATAAATCGTTACGGAGATGTTGTTTGTGTGTTAAACTTTGCCCCGGATTTGGGATTCTGTGATTTCTACTGCATCGTCATTATCCTTGTTTCTTACTTGCTTCCTTTTACAGTGGGACAGGCGATCAAGAAACTGAAGATCCGGAAACCTGGAAAAGCCCCTGGATCACGACTTCAAAGGTCTCTTAGTGCGAAATCTAGGAAACGGCTTCATTCTTCAGATTCAGGCGGAGGTATGTTCATGTTACACATTATATTTTAAGTACATCTTTTTAATAAAACAAAACTCTCCATCACACTGCGTTCATGTCATATGAAATAAAAGCATGTGATTAAACAAAAATGCGATGCACGTGTCTTGTCACTTGTTCCTTATGTTCGCTCTTTGACAAGTTGTCCTGCGCTGGATTGATACGCAAATTATAAAATGAAAAGCTATATTGAAACTAGCAATATAAGCTCTATCTCTGTCTATGCATAGCGTCCCAGTTATGGATTCATTAATTCCCCCAATATTTGCAAAGCTAAAAAAATAATAAACCGTAATTAATTTCATAGCGATATGAGGCTCTACATAGAGGAATTGAGCGATGGGCCCTAGCAGACGAAATATACACAAGCCTCACTACTAAATTTGAAACGTTTCAAATTACTCTTAGAATATTACCAGAACGATACGCATGTCATTGGCAATGGAACAGAAAATCTAACTAGAATATCATTTTAAATGTGTCTTAACGCTTCTCGTGCGTACATGCGTACCTAAAAATAGCTATTGGCTATTAGTGGAGAATTAACATGCATTATGGCTTACTATAAACTGTTGATGCGATGAGCTTTGTCAGCTTGATGTCCAATGCCAACCATCAACGTATCAATGAAACGAGGAGAGTTTACGTAAAAATGATAAAAGAATGATATCAACCAAATTGGCAGCATATTTAGTTACATTTCAGTAACTACTGATATGTCATAATGGCTGAGTCTTAGAAATCTAAGACATCACAAGGTATGGCTGTTAATGTACCAGTGTACAAACATATGTCTATACAACAATACAGCCATACTCGTATGTGGGAAAAGTCACTGTAGGTTGTGGTAGTTGGACGCGCACAGGGCACGTGCCAACACGTGCTGGCGAACAGCTAAACTGTTGTTTTCATTCCGATCCTGATGAGGATGTATACCTATACACGTGTAAAATTAGACTTATGTTCCTTCCGGATAAACATTCAGTGGAGCGTTAATGTATATATTATTATCATAAGAAATAAATGTACAGTTTGTAGTCATACAGTTAATATAATAATTAACCCTTTTTGTGTCATTGCCAGAACATGAATTCTATACGTAATAAAATCATTTTGTCTGGGGCAGGTACATTGTAATAGACGCCTTCTTACACAATCTACTTACTGCAGCACAACACACACACAGTTGCAATTACAAGTAGACCACATTTAGGTTAAAGTGTACATTTGTATAGTCACAAAGTAATGCCATATTGTAACGTAACATGATAGACCTCAGCCCTGATATCTTAGCTCGTCGAACTGTTACAAACACACTTAGTTTTAAAAACATTAACACTCCCAACAGTTGCAGCATCAGATTAACGTCACATGTATCTAAGGTATGATTTAAGTGTAACGAGTTTATTACAACAAAACCAGTCGTAACAAACTCCTTAAATGAAGACTACCTGCGTCATAAGGCGACTTTCATGGAGTCCCAAGATTGCCCATTGCAATCATTTGCGACATGTGTATAAAGACATTACGATTATGAAAGTTATCGGTATATTATTCCGTTGGTGGTCTTCATTGAGAGGTTTGACTAAACACATATACACGAATCATCGAATTAAGTTGCTAGCATTATACCACTGATCTACATTCACTGAATATGTAGATGGTTACGGTTGCCAAATATTTAAATCTGAAATGCTTGTCTGATATATTATACTATTTGCTTTTCAATACTCGCACATTCCGTGTGGGAAGTTTCTGGATAGAGAATGTAGATTGATGATATTTCTTTGAGTACTTTTGTTTGACGCCTTCACGGAACCGGTCGAGTCTTTATATAGCTACACATACTAAACAACGATAACAAAATGAACTACATTGTAACAATAAACATTGATTAATCATATACAATACAAAACAAATTACCATCATTGCCACATGACAACCGAGAAAATTAACAATAACATTCCTTATTAAATAATGTATTTGTGATGTCGAAAAATTGTTCAATAAGTTTATCTGCTGAATATTTTCGCGTTTTTTGCAGGGTATTGCTTTGATCAGAAAACAAAATTGACACGCGAAATATTGTAAAATAGGCTAAATTATATGTACTCTCAAGGCCAACCGCGAACATTTAAAACCCTAAAATATTATCTCGCTTTTACTTGAAATTGCAAAAATATGGACTGAATAGATACGTACACAACTATACGTTTGAATTACAATAAATTTACATTTGGCAATGTTTGACACTCGTAATATTTGGTCATTGCTTTAATTCGAAATACGAACATTATCTTGAACTATTTACAGATTTTAATATACATATTTAACAAGACTTCTATGGTAAGACATAATGTGTTTGTTGTATAATATAAAATAAGGAATTGTTCTTTATCTTACACTAGATGTAATGTCCATACTCTATTATATCCTAGTTGCTTGTGGAATCTGTCTGATTCTTCCGAGAGATTTTGAAAGACAGGAGCTCGATACACTCGTTTGCTTCTGAAGACATAAGTAGATTGGTAACGTTGATTTCGTTTTAAAGTGAATTCTTAATACTAAGTCGAGCATTCCAATTTATTTCCAGCTATTTCTATCGGTATAAAACCGTAAAACAATGACGCAACATAAGTCTATCGCTCAGGTACAGAGCGATATCAAGGTCACATTAAATAGATTGACTGTTTGTTATCTACTCACTATTAGGGTATATATACGTCCTGTGATATCCCGAGCTGTATCAAATACTTATTGAAACTAACACCATTGTCCGACAAACATTTTCAGGTTTTCTGTTGTCTGTTGGGACATTTCCGTAGAAATTAAAAACAAAATTCATCTCGTCTGCTAGCGGAATTTGTATAGGGGCAGAACATTGGTACATGTATTACAGTGGCTCCAGGAAATGTTTAATGCATAGTTTTGAACTAACGTTGAAACTTTTACACAACTAATATATACAAATATGTGATCATTTACTGCCTGAGTAGATTATTCTTTGTATTAAACCGACACATGTGGTATAAACTGGCCCATACGAAAGGCGCGTTTGTTGGTCTCACCGGTCCTCCATAACATTGGTTTTAACTCCTAAATCTTGCTCGGATTTATCTTAGCATTGCTTTTTAGACGCTCGACAACTCTCACAGAAGGACTGAAGGTGAAGGTGATATGTTAGGTTGTATCAAAAAGAATTGAATACTTTTTTGATAACCTGTTTTTTACAATATCTTGTACAAGATGACTATCTTTGAAATTATCATCATGATAAGTGTTTTTATACATTTACCACCTAAAACAAAATAAATCAACAAATGTATTTACTGAAGACGATACCCCCCACCTGAATGTGGCAAAGGATATATTTAATATATCATCAATCTTTACCCCACAGACCCCCCCCCCCTCCCCCCCGGAAAAAAACCCGAAAAGAAACAACATCAATATATAGTTTTAAGCATAATGAAACAAAATGAAACCCACATGGCATGGAATAACAAAAGGAGAGAATATCTTACGATATATATGAGGCAAGCAACCTTATGTTTAAATGAATACGTGAATACACTTTAGTGCATTTTGTATAGATGTTTCCCAATTGTGAATGCATTCTGACGCTCAATTAGGGATGTTAATTGCGCCATTTACCCTCAGCTGGTAATGCTAATGGTAGCTGCTCTTTATTTTGGTCGAAATGCAAATTATCTAAATCGTCATATATCATACCGAAAAGGTAATTATGCAGGAATGGTGGAAGATTGCTGAATCATTGCATGTTTAAACCATATACATCAGTATTTAGTTAATTAACCATCTTTATTTCATAGCAATAACTGTGGATTCAGTTACTAGTGCCTTGTCTCCGGAGATATGAATACGCATATTTTGCCAGTAACTCGTTTTAAGCAATATTGCTTAATTCCTAAACCAATCGTAATAAGACGCTGTGGTTTGTACGTTGTAACGTCTTGTACGCAGGTGGTTCTCTCATGGTTTCTTATTATCTATCTATAAACTAATTGGTTTGCGTCCTCTGCACACGGACAAGTAATACAATGCACTGTGTGCAGTGAATTGTCAAAAAGAAAAGTTTTAGCTTTATATAAAGCTAGTGCATTTCGTATAATTCTTTACGTTATTTTAATATAATAGTGTAATTTTTCCAAGACTAGAAAGTGATTTAGAGTGACCAGATTAATCAAATGATAATAAAATCCTTGTAGTTTAGTAATGCGATAACATTTCCTCCACTAAATCTTAATTGAAATCATCGACCAAATCTCGCAGCATGCCATTCAGTAAAGCGTATAAATCAATCTGTCCACTATTTCTATTACTATGTTAATCATAATCGTGATACTATAATTTAAAAAGCAGTTTATCATAACAATCGTTCCCTTTCGCCTTTCAAAGTTCCAAACATATTGTAAAATACTAAAATATTTTAACGCCAAAACTACCTAGCTCTTTATCGTTCATATCCAACATGCAGATGTGACCTTTGGAACTTTCAATCTGAGACATCATCGACCATGTGACTTTGCTATTGGTATCTTGGTCCTTGACAGCAATGACAGCTGACAACTAAGCTGCATGGCAAGAGCGATATCCGGTTTATAATAGTCTCGTTTCTGAATCCTTCATCTACAGTGACTTTAAATATCTTAGTGAGTGTTGCATGAACGAAATATTGGCAAAAGTTATGACACATTTAGTGGCTCAATCGTCGCCATTAACATCATCTAATATAATAACCTATCCCGAATTCATACAGCAAGTATGTATGATTAAACTCTCACAACACCTAGTTCTGTTCATTAGCATAAACAGGTCTCTTGTATATCTAAGGTTTACCTTGGATACATCTTTTATGTGATGGAGGTGTAACACAAACAATCTTAATGTGCTCTGAATAAACCGTAAAGCAGCTGTTTATCATGAGAAAAACCCATTTTATTTACATAATAACATTTTTCTTCGAAATTCCAAACTCATTTTGGGACAAGTTGGTTTCTAGTCAATAGTTACGTCATTATATCTGCCAAAAAGAAGGAGAGTTATAATTGGTTTTTTTCTTCCTAGCCTCTCATTAATAAATTTTAGCCTATGGAAACGCTCGTTAAAACAATCTTGTATGATATTGGCTACGGTGATAGCTATAATTCTTTTAAAATGTACTGAAAATATATGCATCGCGAAAGAATGTAGTTTATTATCGGTAATACGATTGTAGATATAAATAGGTTCACTGCTTTGATATAAATTAAATTCACTAGATTCTTACCGTTTATCGGGTGAATGCACCTGCAGGTGGTTATCAGAAATTTATTTCAACGAATCACATACCGGCACAAACATTAAGTTTGAAAATGCATATTTGGCATGCAGATTGAGCATGTGTGGTTAGCATCTTGGTAAAATTAGTTCGAATAATTCATTAATAACAGTGAATTGTGATATGCTTGACTGACTCCTTTAGATGGATTGTTTTATCCCTTTAATTACTCTTATCTCTACTTTTACAGTTATTGTCATCCTTACATTAATTCTAGTGCTATCAAAATATGTCACATGCTTGTTTTACACCAAATTGTATAAACATATTATCTTAAATATTCAAGGTATTCGCTGCATAAGATAATACTTTGTCTTACATTTTCAACTTTATCTTATCATTGTCGGTTATTGTAACATCGGGATTCATATTATACCGTCTTGACTACCAAACGAAAACACATTTTAACCTGTAATGTTATAGCTAAATAGTTTTGAAAAAGTTCCTTGATCGAAAATATATTTGGCGTGAGATCTACTGATGCAATCTGCAAATCGACCTATGCTATCCTGTAATATGCTAATAATTTTATGCTTGGATTTTGATAATTATATATATGTAACAGAAATTATTGATTTTTTTATAGAGAAGTAGACTTTAAACCCATTCACTTTTTTTGCTTTCAATATCCAGGAAAGAGGTTCACTTTCTGTGTTTGATCGCTCCACGTTAAGACCTTAAAAAGTATATAATGGACCATTCAATTCATATGAGTTTCTACTTACTTATACTCTAACCGAAGAATTCAAAGTTTGATTTGTGTAAAACGACGATTCAATCAATTATCACGATTGTTTAGGAGGCAAATAATGCCTTGGAGAAACCCGATAGGATCGAAGTAATCAGCAGGCACAGACAAAACTGTTTTGTTAACTAGAGTTTAAAGTCAATATTATAGAACTTAATTCATGTTTATACATAGTGGTTCAGATAATTACAGAAACATTGTATATACACTGTACACGCAAAGTAAAGACTTTTGAATAAAT
This sequence comes from Argopecten irradians, assembly GCF_041381155.1. Taxonomy (NCBI): domain Eukaryota; kingdom Metazoa; phylum Mollusca; class Bivalvia; order Pectinida; family Pectinidae; genus Argopecten; species Argopecten irradians. The sequence goes on from NC_091144.1 coordinate 16,176,080, forward strand.
CGTTTTCTTTGAAGTTTATCGAGTGTAAAGAAACCTTAAACAAACATATAATTCTAGATAAATATAATATCAATAGTAGATAAATACTGGGCATGTATAGACATAACAGTACAAAAACCAACAAAGTTTAAAGTCATGAAGTAATTTCTGGGTGTTTATTACTAAATGTCTGTCGGCTTTTGTTGTTGTTTTTGATATACAACATCCAGGATAAAGAAATGCATTAATTGACACGTTACATCGTTATGTCCACAACAATTCATTCATTCTATATAACCATCAGTAGCTGTTATATTTGTCAGTATAAATTTTTAGTCTTTGTTGCTATTTTATTTTCAGACCTAGATCAAACCACAGTGTTGTAGTGCGTTATTTTGAGTCTTTATTCTGTTTCCTTGAGTCAGTAAATACGATATTACTCATATCACAGCTTACTAAATGTAACTCCGTTACCTTTTGTCAGTAAATAAAATACTATATATTATGTATATAAATAACCAAATATCATATCACAGCTTACTTCATGTAACTCTGTTTCTTTTGATCGGGTGGTGTAGTGGTTAAGCCACTCGCCTTTCACCTAGCCGGCCGGGGTTCGATCCCCGGCACGGACGTGAAAAGGTTTGGGGTCACATGCCCGATCACGTGGGTTTTCTCCGGGCACTCCGGTTTCCTCCCACACTAAGATCCCTCGCGCGCTTACATCCGGGTCATCGAGAGTGATTTACATAAGTTGTATAACTTGTTTCGTAATCGATGTAAAATAAATAAAGTTTATAACTCTGTTTCCTTTTGTCAGTAAATAAAATACTGCTCATATCTTATAGCTTACTTCATGTATCAAAAAGGTCAATGGTTCTTTTTAACAGAAATTGTAGCAAAGGTATGATACATGACGGTTGCTAATGTTTGGTTTGAATATGTGATTATTGGTGGTCAAAAGACATTGAAGAAACAGAGCCATCACTTACTCTTATACTCTTACTTAAAGTGAATAGTCGGGCAAAGAAAACCAGTCTAAATGCGTTCATTGACCTTCCAAAAGTTCTCATATATTAATACGACGGTCAAGTTCTGCTTACGTTTCCCAGCTCTGACCATTGAAATAAAGAAAAATTGAAAGCATTGAAAGCGAGGCTGCGTGGAAATGTAACCACGGACATAGTCAGCCGGGAGGACGTTTTAGGATTCCTATACTTTAAATTAATTTCTGCGTACGCAGACAGGTTTTTACGAGAGATCTTATTTTTTTTTATTTCATAAGAAATTATCCTGGATACATTCACACCATTTTCACCGACTTTAGCCATCCTTGCCCGACTGTTCACTTTAACTTGTTGGTGACAAAGGGTTATATTACCCATGTTACAAAATATTCGATACCATCTTCATGCCCTTTATACTTAAACGTTTGAAACTGGTACCGGTATTTTACCGGTGATAATATGATCTTATCTTATATTGAAGACTACATCACATTGCGAGCTGCTTATAATATACAATAATAAAGGTTTCAGTAAAGTAAACTCCATTTTTTGAAACAGCCATGCAAACGTAGAATGTTTGTTCGCTATTGATATAACATTTATAACGACTTTGCAATGTATTTGCTTTGTCAGGCATCATTAAATGAGACAGATGATACAATGTAAATGCCCCTGATACGCTAATACCTATACAGAATCGACGACATAAAATATTGACATCACTACATCTTGTTCGGAAGAAAACAAAACTGTTCGAAAGGATGTTGTTAAACGACAATGTTCAAATCAAAATAAAATAACTACTTGTAATGCGAGTTTTAAAAAAAAATGTATAAGAATCTCCATTCACCATTTTTTACTTACTTGCTGAGTTAAGTAAAGATATAATCACAAATGTTGCAGTAAATGAAAATTTCACTAATCATGATATTAAGTTAATCATGCTTTGGACACCCGGGCCCTGGTTTGTAAACGTCATGATGAATATAACAGGCTTAAAATATTCTTCTTGGCATGATGAGCGCAAAAGATAACCTCTTCATATTTCTGTGACAGTTTTCTATGGATTAGTTGTTACATTAAGTACAAACAGTGGTTTAACATTCGTGATAAAGGACGATACATATCTGGATATAGAAACGGCGCTGTACGGGTTGTAAGAGACGCACTTATATAATGCTTGTGTGTTGTATTGTAGCTGCGTCATTTCGTTATATGACAGACCCTAACTTCCAGGTTGATGTAAAGTTCGTATATATACAAGGCTTCCCTGTTTTATCATCGACGGTAGTACAATGCGACCGTGATTAGAAACAACTTGTTATTTTATCTAGTTGCATTAACTTGGCCAGATATGTATTTCGAATACAATGTTAGATAATTTGGGTAGCAAAGCATCCATCAGACTGATTACATAATTTGTGAATTTTGTTCCATGAATAATGTATTCAAAATAAAAACAATCTTTTTCTGAAATTATGTTAAAGTGTTAGCTACGTTAAAAAACATCTTTCAAAACAATGCCTCACGAAATTAAAATATTTCCGAAAAGAAAAAACACAGCACGACTGATAATTAAGTTTTTTCTTTTCTTTTTCCCTTTTTACACTTGTACTTAGCCATATATTCCTGTAAACGACCGGACAGCGGTTAAAGTCGCTAATTGTCTCATAGGGATAATTACCGTTTCATTGTTCTTGTCACAACACGCCTTAGTGAACTTGGAAGAGTTCCACTGGTACTTTGTAATTAACGAGATGGAGCAGGTACTTAGTTCCGGATAAGTATATTGGATTACACATTGCCGGTTTACTGCACGTTAACGAGAGAGTGATTCAGGAGTCCCCTGACACCGGCGTAACCAACTTACGGCAAGAGCCGATGTATTAATCGTGACTCTCGTGATCGGCCGATTTAGCCCCGGCTATAATAAGTCACTTTGTGGAACAAAATCGCAGGGAGACGTGGCAGAATGGTCAAGCTTGTTTCATGATAGAACACTTGCTTGTCTGATAGTGCCACCCTCAGTTACACTCACGGTTAGGAGAAATGTAATAGAGAGAGAGAGAGTGGAGACTATCAAAATCAATATTTCTCTCATATATACTGTACAATTCTCTTAGGACCATACCATATATTTTTGAAAATCATGCAAATTTACATTATTTTGACATTGGCTCTTCCAATTTTGTTTGGCAACTTTCCTTGTAGTAACGTGATGATCCTTATTTAACACTAAATTTCACGAGACGGTTGCGTTACATTATAAAAAAAACTATTGAAAATAGATTGGGTTATAAAACTTTATTCAGGTCTTTTCCTAAACCATATGTAAGAGTTTTGTTTTTAAATACGACTTAATGTTGTTTACAAAGGCACACAAACACATGTTCGGTATCATCTCTGGCATGCTTCAGACACATTACACTGTAAAAAGGGTAAGACCTTCTCTAGTACAAGGCGAAACAGCACGAATATACCACAGCCTCCAAAACGTACAGACATGCACATCTCGAAATACAACACACACGGGAGGCCATCCTGTTAATCAAATCAATAAAATAAAAAAAAGATATATTACCAATACCTAGTTGATACCAGCTTGATTGTGTGAGAGTGAAAATAAAAAACATGAGAGTGAAAAAAAAATCATGTGAGAGTGAAAAACATTCAAGTGAGAGTGAAGAAGAAATTCACGTGAGAGTGAAGAAAACATGGTTCTGGTTGAATTATTAACTTATATTTTTGACCAATTCACTTGTGCATACTATGAATATAACCACAGTTTTCAGTACTATGACATTGTCACAAATTTTCAATGACATAAGAACACATCAAGTTTTGGGATATGCTAAACACTTTGTACTTTGCGAACGAACATATTCTTTAACTGTATTACTGTACACAATCGAAGCAAATTTCGTATAGTTACAGCTACTATTAAGTCGTTTTAAACTAGCTATTACCATCGCGACCAAATCTCGAATTTTCTGTATAATTACACAACTGTATCTAAGGTAACCTTCTCTCGTTAGGATAGCTTCATTAAACATCGCCAGTGATAGATCTCTCGGTCTCGGTACTGTATGTTCTCAATGAGTGCTTTGCGTTGTATGCCGAAAGCTGTGTGGTATGTGCGTTACGGTTAGAAGAGGTTCGGCAGAATTTATGAGTCTCTTTATTGATTTGTTTCTTAGGCTCTATTCTTTTTCGGTAGGGCTGTCACAGGTCGACATTACAATGTGGAAAATCAACGGCACCTTATATTTTACTGGTAGACAAGCGCAGAGATGATCTTTGGTGACATGTATATATAGCTCGACTCAGTAGGTGAAGTATGTGTTTAGCTGTGCCTGCTCAAATCTCTCAGAGAATCTAAATCATTTTTTTTTCAGAATAATGCCATTGAAAAAAAAAGACAAAAAAGCATAACTGATTTTGTAATTGTTTATTTTTTTCAAATAACAGCATTATTAATTTACCAAGACGAAAATATATATATATATATTGTTTTTCCTCCTTTTTCGTTCAAACCATTTTCATTTCTATCTTCATCATACTTATCACCACAATTATAATTGAAACTAAACTATTTTACCTCAAGCACAATTAATCTTAATTGGATATTTGTTTATATTTCGCAACATCGAACTCCATTGTACTGGTATTGGATATGCCGCTAAAAGTAATGTTCTTTACATCCACAATATGTATAGTTTATGGGAACGTGATGTGGGTTGGTTTAAAGATACGTTTCCATGTCAATGGATAGTGTATGAAAATTGATAACCTCACAATATGTATAGTTTATGAGGATGTGTTGACAACCAGTTTAAAGTTTTCATATTAAATATTAGCTCATGAAAAGGTAAAACCCCGCGATATGTATTTTTTGTGAGAATCTGGGGTGGGCTAGTTAAAAAAAATAAGTTTTCATATCAAACAATAGCTTATGATAAGGCATAACCTCATGATTTACGTTGTGGGAATGCGTCAGAGTATTTACAAACAGTGTAAACAATAAACACAGCACAACGTCCAAAACAATGTCGATTAGTCTGCCTCTCAGAGCGGTATACCTGGCATGTGTCTGTTAGACAGTAAACATCAATCCGTTACTATGGCAACTACTACAATGTTGTTTGTAAGAGGTACGAAAACAGAGTACATCGCATCGGACTTGTGACTGAAGACTTATCATAATGTATAAGCGATACACTTTTATAAACATGTGAAAGGTCATATAGATAAGATATATGTATACGCATGTGAGTAACAAAAAATGTTGTTTTTCATTAGTTTTTGGCAACAGTATTGGCCTATTTTTATTACGCCCTGTTTTTACTAATGTTTTTCCGACGTGTAGGCAGACATCTTATGACATTACAAAGATTTTGGGAAGAGTAAAGTACCGCCATAACTTAACACGAATCTATTGCCACCATTCATGTCGATCAGTTTACTCCTATACATTTCCTAACATGTATTTAGATACAAGTTAATCCCTAATGATTTGGGCGCCAATATTCCGGAAAACTTTAATTTTATTTCAATCCGAACGGTTTATGCTGGGATCGAAGGTGTCCGGATTATCGCGAATTTCGGGATGAGTTAAAACAGAAAAAAATCTTTAAATACGAACAATGGATAGAGATCGTTCACAATGGGTTTATAAATACGAACAATGGATAGAGATCGTTCATAACAATAATATATGAATTCACTTAGTAACACATCTTACAGCATGAACAAAGTGGTTTTTATTATCATTTTTATCTGAATTTTAATCAGTCATGTCTCCACTTATTTAGTATTATCTATCTACTAACAGTTATCATCTGATCTTCAAGGAGTGTTAAAATCAATTAACATTTCTCGTACGGCGAATGGAATTTTCATCCAATCTACAAGGCGTATTTAAAATCAATGAACATTTTCCGTATGAAAAGAGAGATAGTTTTCCGAGTATCTACCAAGAGATACGACTGCACAGCTGGTGCAAATGCACGCCTCTGCAGTATATCATATGTCGAGTAACATCGATTTAAACTAAACAATGTATTATATAACTATCAATGTTCGGTAAAGCAATACCGTCGGGATTCTATTGCTAGGAGAGAATCAATCTTTCAAGTCGACATTCAATCTGTTATGTACGGAAATACATGCCGTGATGCATGTGATTGAAGTGGTGTGCAAGTCGGAACAGAACAGATATGTCTCGTTAAGTAATCGTTATATGTAGTCTTCGTTTATAGATCATATTAAAATATACATATCTGAAATAGATATTTCATTCTAATTTATAACCCAGTACCGTTAGCGGTAAACAAGTAACGCTCGGTATGACTGTGTTATATGGGTTATATACCTTATATTTGATGATAGTTTCATACACTTCACAAACAATCATTTGCCATGGACCTCCACCTATTTACTCAATGACCTCTGTGTTCAGTTACTGTTTAAAATGATGTAATACACACATCAATGTTACGTAAGTATTCGGATTAAGCTGGGGACGCGTAGAAGAAAGTAAGAGACTTGTTTTTACCATCGATTGCACATGCAACATGTTAATGTTGTTTCAGAATCGTTACCAGATAATGAATCTAATTACATAACAATTATGTCATCGTATGAATACTTTATGCATGGTAATTGCGTTTTGTTGTATGTTTCAGTTTAACTTCCTATAAGAAGGCTGGGTCTCTCGTAGCTGTGTTGTTGTGTTTTGGGAGACTGTGGTATATTCCTGGTGTGTCACTTTGTGACAGTGGAAGTTTATACATTTTATAGTTTTATCTCAATGGTGTTATGAAATTCACTACAGTAAACCACGTTTATAACGAACTCACAACGAATTCACTGTTATAACACAGTAAGTTTATGCCTACAATATGTTTATAACGAACATTGTTTATTACGAAGTAATGTCGTAGGTACATATATGTTCGTAATAGCCGTGTTTTGCTGTTCCTGCAATAAACCATTTATTATAACTTACTTATTAACTTATTAAGTTATTACTAATTGAAATCAAAACTAATTCAGTTTTTTTTATATTGTCAAGGTACATTCTACACTTACATATATCCCTAAGAAACAATTTATTTAAACAAATACAATTAGCATATATGACCTGAGGCATACAACACCAACTCAACACGTTAAGGGGAGGTTACTTGGTGATATCAATACCATCGAGTTTGCATTATATTCATTCAATATTATATTCTTAATTTCATTTTGATATCCAACAATATACTTAATACATTATTTTTTCAAAGTAAAATATCCTGGCAAATTAAAATTGCTGAGTGACTTTACTTCCTGTGTTTTTGTCCTTACTTTTGGACATTACTTACAATTATTATCTATTCTCTGATACATCAACTAATTAAAGTGGTAGATTTTACACCAATCATGAAACTAAGATGTGGCATAGAACCTATTCGAAGAATGGGAATATACCATGTTCAAATATTTTACAAGCCTTCACAAAATACTGTTTCTCAGGGCCTATATCTTAATGTATCTCTCAGGATCTTCTGTATTGTATTTATTGTTCAATATTTTAACGATTATATAACTAAGGTATGAACGTTGACGTATCCATACAACTTTAATTGACTGATAATCCAGGCAATGGTAATCTCTATAAGGTATATCCTATAATAGATAAAACACTAACGTTAGGAGTTCATTGGACAGAATTTATGTGTGGCAGTGATCTCAGACCATAGATCATCTAGCTGAACTGGGCAATGCATCAGTACGGAAGGCCGTGATTAGCTGGTAATATGTGGCTAACCGTTCGTGTCTGTGTGGCGTCTAGTACCCAAATAGACCCTAACGCGATGATATATGGCAAAATTCACCTCCTGCATCTCCGATGTCCATCAGCCGCATTACTCCAACCATAAAATAGTGCAAAAAATTGAAGAACTAGGCAATAAAATGTATTAGTGCGCATGTCTGTCAGTATTTGTGGGTAATGGATGTTTAGGTAATAAGTACAGACAACGCAAAGATGGTTAACGAACTGTAACATCAATATTGTGGCGAGGTCTGAAGATTTGCATACCTTTGCCTAAAAGTTACAGAATTTGATTTACAGGTCTACTCTATAGACCAAAGCTTGGTTAGAAGTACTTCAAGTAGACACAAGGTTTTACAGTGAAAGTGCGTGAGTAAGAGGTATGCTATTTATTTAGTTCAAATGTTTATAACTGCGGTTTGGGTTAGGATGCCTAAAGTTCATTTAATAATTACGGGTAATTAAGGACGACTTATCCTGTGGTGTATGTTTCGCATTTGAATGTCTGTGTGTTTTTGGAGGTTGCGGTATGTTACTGTGGTGTCTAACAGTAATAGTGGAATTTGAATTACATTAAAAGTGCGATCTCACTGAAGAATGCCGCCAATTACAGTAAACCATATATCTTATTTCATATGTTTTGTCTTGGTTCTTAATGGTGTACAGCGAAAAAGACGTTATACGTAAGTTTTCATGAATTCCAATATTACCACCTGCTGCACCATGGCTTAGTAATCGACATAAGTAGTAATTGACATATAAGATAGTGTTATACAGAAAATGTGTACACCTTTGGAAAACATTGACACATATTATACCCACTAGTGTTATCAGTATTTACAGCATAAATTTATACGTTTAGATTTTTTCATGTGTATTTAATGCTTTAAAATCGATTACATTGGTGGCGGTATAAAATGGTGAACCTGTGGTATATTACAACTCTAATTGTTTATTGTCATCAATCCATTCTCTGTTATTAACATTATAAATTGATATTGCTGTAAAATTGCGTTATAGCGCCATCATAAGAATGTTTTACTTTTGACCAAATCATATCTAAAAACGATGTCAATTACCTACTTAACTGTGAAATTTATCGTTGCCTCAGCCATGTTTTCAGATACATCACACAATTGATTGTAGATAACACCAAGGATAGTAACACCGCTTTAACCTTGTATTCAGTTTTCAGGATTAATTACTCTGTAATTGATCCTAAACCGGGACTCTGGTGTTAGTTTAAAGAATAATAGTGTCGTTAATCCCGTGGGACGGCTTTGTTTACTGGAGTGATATGTTCATCGATCACGGACGTTTTCCCATAACGATAGTACTAATTGTGTATACAGTGTTTCATTCATGATTTGGCAGGGCTGTGTGCTGAAATTAGAAACTCTGCGGGATTCCGATATTATGAGGATGGCGTTGGTATTACGAAATGTTTGAGGAATATATAAGTTTGGTGATAACGTCATAATGTACGCTTTGGATCCCGTAATCACTTTCATGTCAGACCATTGCTTGTTTGTACTACTGATTATTTGTTTTGGCGTATCAACCTTTCAGTTTGCTGTTGTTCCTGTCCTGTGTAGATTGTAGGTTACTCACTTGTGTATCACCATAATACACATGCCATACTAATTTCAGAAGTGATCATTTGAAGCTGTCTAGAGCGCAAATCAAAAGTCAGATATTGAGGTGTAAGGTAGATGTTTAGAACAATGGACGTTATAAACGAACATAAACATCAAATAATGCAACGATCATGCAATAAAAGTAAATTAAGGGCGAAACTTGTTTGAAAAAAATAACATGTAAGTCATTCAAGGTCACAAAGTAGAAAGTGCTGCTAATTCTAAAAGTAACGCATGCGCGTGGAATATGGAGGAGTGTGAGACTACCGCGAGCTGTTACGTATACCGTCAGTAATAACAATTGTGTTTTGTTTCATATATCAATAGACGATTTAATAACCGCAAAATCAGAAAAAACCAGGAAAATAACAATTGACTATTTTGTCCTAATTGGTTATTGCCTACTCGCGATCGGCGGGCTATCCATTCTCGGTATCACTACTAGTATTTTTATTCAGTTGGAGACCATAATACATGTGTGTATTCTGCTGTTTTGGTCAAACACAGTAATTGGATGTTGAGTAGGTATTGCTTCTCGTTATGAGACAGAAAAAACTATATGAAAAAAGACAATTGCCGATAGAAAACAAAACATAACGAGCTAACCCAAGGCTAAACGTATTGCAGATAATCACCCGTGACGGCCTAATTAAATTTATCCGCCATAAGCTTTGTTTTTATGTACCATTTGCTACTTTTGGCAATATAGGAAGAATAAGAGACTATATATAGACTTGTTTTGATGGTAGAGCTCAGCTCTGTAATGGGGGCATTTCTAAATTGGCACGATACCCTCAATTCTGAGGAGAAATTTTTAATTAATTTCAAAAACTAGTTAAAACTTCAGCAAAATTGATAATTGGAATAGTCTAGAGTCTTATGGTGAGCCAAGAATTTCGAACGAAAGTTATACATATATGATTATTGTGAAGTTAATTAAGATTATTGTACTACTATATATAGGCCGCCAGATTATCTATTTTGTGGCGTTGTGTGTTTTAAACGATTTACGGCATTTGTTCGGTGCATTAAATTGTTTTAATGTGCTCACATACTCAATATATATATATATCGTTATAACTGTGAACTAAATCAGAGACTCCGTTTGGTTTTGTCGAATACTCGAAAAACCGAGAGAATTTTTTTTTCAAAAATATATAAATCATTATTTCTATGTCGCCAAACCAATCATCATACACATAAATTATACTCTTTTTTCTATTGCATCCAATTTGAACCATATTTGTTCATGCAATCGGAATCCGTTCGGTTTCATTAAATAAAACAAAAATACTACATGGCCCAATGATCATGAAACCTACTTCGATCTAAACAGTCTCAAAGTTGCTAATCACAGATGTTGTTGCATAACATTACGTCATGGCTAAGTAAAAACTTGGGCTATGACTATTTCATGATCCTGGGGACTAGACATTGTTTTAACAGTATATTATATTTTGCTTTGATACATTGAGCCTGTATGACCTTGACCCAGCTTCATGAACATTCCTTAACTTTAAGAAATTGCTGAGCTTAAACTTCCCCTTCGGAAAGCAATAGGCCTACAGTACAGATGTTAAGGAGGAATCTAATGTTAAGAAGTTTTCCTTGACTTCTATAATAATTCCGTATTGAGAATTATAAGTTAAGGAATTCCTTTTTAAGGAATGTTCATGAAACTGATACCTGTTGTTAGAGGTTTGTATTCCAAACATAATGTTACACACGCCTGATTAAAGGACATTTACGATAACGCACATTTACTATGGTAGACTACCGTATGAATTATAGGAAACTCAAAGGAGCTGATATTCTGATCTTCAGACGATAAGTACTGGGTATAGACCGAGGACGACGTTCGTTATTGTAACGGTTATAGACCTTGACGGAACAGATATAGTCCGAATAGCCGGCTTGGTGCACTTTGTATAGTTCTGTACCGATGTTGTGATTGATCACCGTGAAGGGTTACTTACACTCTGAATCTATACAGGAAAATATATTTTAAAAGGTCTCATATCGAAGAATAAGAAGACATCTATCTTGGTTATGTGCGTCTGACTTTTTATTTGTGTGTTGCTTATCTCTGAGACAAATGTTTCCCCTAGACTCTTTACAAAGAAATTGATTTTATTCGGTGTAGGTGTGTTTTCAATGTATAGAACTATCAAACGCTAGTAAATATATAGGCATGGGGAATACGCTGAAATCCATAACTTTTCTTCTATTTGTAACGTTCTGTAGGACTTGTATATCTGGCTGTATAGTTCACTATAATACATCATATATCTAAGCTTCTTCGTGGGATACTATGGTATGACCATGATCTTCATTATATGCATTCAAACTAAAAGAAAATTATATGATTTGAATCATACAATTGTAAAATATGATATAATGTTGTGTCTTTCCCTGGATATCGTCTTAATATTATCCCCTTTCGTTAAGAGTTCGCCCACTCAAGACAGACGCTTGCGCATGCCCTTATCCGGAAAACATCTTAGATTACGATGGGATTTTGCTATCTCTAAGCATATTATAGAGGACAAAACAAGGATATCCAACATAATGTGATGTAGAGATGTGGGCTGTATTGCTGTACTCCCTCAGAAACGCACGTCAAGAAAAGAACTTGCGCTAACAACATGCAAAAATGAGTTATACTTTCTAAACTCAAACTCAATACTACATGGTCCTGGAGATAAAATAGATATGGAAACCAAGGAACCAAATTATTTTCATAAAGGACAGTTTGTGATAGATAATAGATTGTCTGTTTAAATACATTATATATTTTGTTTGAATGCTACATGTAAAATTGCAAAGATACATCAATTGTTACATTGGAGCTGTCAGTTTCTATATAATTCTGCACCACAAATTAAGCACAATGTAGGATACAAATCGTACAGAAAATTAATAAAAACCGTCTGGTAGTTATTACATTATCCATATATACAGTTCAACCTATAAACTATTGATTGTTTTAATATCTAACCAGAAGGCCCCAACACATTCCTTTAAAATATTCTGACTAAAAGGGTTACCCAGAAATCTGTATTTTTTTTTTGCGCTGTGGACACCAAGAAGCTGTGTACTAATATTTTACTCCAACTATGATAGTTTACCTGTATGATCTGCTATCGCAAAATGAAAGATAAGAACATATCATCATACAAGAAATTAAATATATAAAGAATATACATGTACATTCCATATGACAACTATCCCTATATATATATGTGATTCGAACTCGCAACCCAGACGTCTAGGTATTGTAGTAAAATAATAGAACATGTTAACCACTTGGCCCCGCGGCCCCAACAACATAGAGTAGAAGATACTACTTCCCTATACGATTCCATGGTTTTGTGTAATTCCATATAAAAAGTTCCACTTCATGCTAACAACCTTATTCAAATAGGATTGTATGGAAGAAAAGGTTTCAATTTAGAAACAAAATCAGTTTCTTATCTCGACACTCCCAAGGTTACTCATTAGGCGAAATGATTCGTTACTCCCAACTTATTTACGATACCATTAGACGTAATTATAGTATCAGACACACCTGGAGTTATAGGAAGACGGAAATAGAATATCACATTTGTATTGCTTCTTGTCTGCATTGCAAAACACACTCTGAATAATTCAAACAATAGACACACACCATTTGTTATCTTAGTCATGCTTTAGTGCTAGGAGGTCATTCTAATTATCATAATTATATGAAAACCGGCATCTTTCACGAAAATTTACATTAAAATGAAAGGAGTTCGACCTTGATCTGTTGTTTGCAAAGTAATGGCAATGCATTTCAATGTGAAGTAGAAGCATGTTAAGAAGAAGTTTGTATGACTTTATCAAAGAGTTAAAACAACTACCGAGTGTGCCTTATATCTATCAACACCTACCTAAATCATGTCTGAATTTAAAATCAATGTTTTAATAATTTAATAAATGCCTAATACGAAAGCCTTGAAATCATCATTAAAAGATAACGTTACCTTTAGCTTCACAGTGTAATTTTCTATAAGAATAAAGATGACTATGCAATTGATCAGAAGTAATGACATCAGCCACATAAGGGAATATCTTTGGCGAAAATAACAAAGCTAGCTACCCTGAGTAAAATGTTCACGACAAAATTCCATTACTGTATACCAATTTTCTTGCGCGACTTCTTAATTTCCCGATTTCCATTTCAAAACAAGTTCGCAAAGACTAGCATTTTGACAATGGTTTCAATATGAATTACAGAGATCTTAATTTGCGATTTTACTTGAATCGTAAAAACCGTGAAAGTAAATAGCAAACGACAGAAAGTTCGTTTAAAATACTTTCGGTATCTCAATCAACAAGGGTAAATGTATAAACATATCACATGCCTGAATGTAAATTGAGTTTACTTATTGCTGCTTAAGAAAATTCCGAACTAGTTGATATTGAAAAATAGTAATTTAAAATAATATATATAGTAAAGGTTGCCTTAGCGACCATCTCTACATAAAGACCACATGCCTTTGCAGCCATCTCTGCATCAAAACCTTAGCGACCATCCCTGTATACAGACCACCTGCCTTAACGACCATATCTGTATAAAGACCACCTGCCTTAGCTACTATCTCTGTATAAAGACCAACTGCCTTGGTGATCATTTCTGTATACAGACCACCTGACGTAACGAGTATCTTTGTGTAAAGACCATTTGCCATAGCGACCATTTCGGTATAAAGACCACTCGCTTCATATGACAATTTTCAAAGGTCCCGTGTGACCAATTTAAGCTATGTATATAATGGTAATTATGACCACTTTCCCGTTGTCTATTAGGTGGTCTTTATATGTACGTTTGTCTTTATTGTATATGGTTTTCTATTATAATTTTTTTATGAGACAATGATGACTTATCATGACGGCCGTAAACTACGTCATCATCTACGTATGTACCTTGTGGGACCATGTACGTAAAAAACCGACAAATACACCTAATAAATCGTGAATTCCCGTACATTATTAATTTTCGCTCGGGATTTTCGCGTCACTGAGACGTTGTATTATATATAGTGACTGACGTCAGATGTAAGTAGCTTTGGGGAAGTTAGTATAAGTGAAGATTACGTAACTGTCCTCAGCTCAGTAACACTACCTCAGAGTCTCAGACACCACCGTATCGATCTAAACACCGACCCTGACAGGAGCTCCAAATAAACCTGTATAGGAGACCTGAATGAAAATCAATATATACAAAATCCTTTGATGTACACACGTGTCGCTTGTATTCATAAGATGTTAAATTTTCTTGCAATCAACAAAAATGAAACACCATTTGGACCACACCATTTTCCCAATTTTATTTTTGCTTCAACATACCAACAAATATGATTCATTTACGATAGACTAGTAAGTGACAATTACACAGACAACATGCAGATGTAGTTGCATTAGTAAAGTCCATAAAATAATAGATCTAGTTTTTTTCTTATTCAGTATAAATTACCTCTTCGTCACGGACATCCTCTACTTTTGGCAGCTGGTGAAGGTTCTGTGTCGTTGTCGAGTCATGATACATTGAAATTGTAGATTCTGCTCCTGCTCCAGTTACTTTCAACCTTCTTTAAGGTGAATAAAAATCAGGTTGGACTAAAACATTGCCATATCATAAGTTGATCTTTTAACTCGGAAGGGGCTTTTCTGTTTTTGCTTATTACAGAGTTATCTGCCCTTGCGGATAGGCCGTATTGATTGTGACGTCATGTGTCTGCGAGCTTAACGTTATATTTTTCGGAGAAGTGAATTACGCTCACAAAATAATGACGTAACAATCGATACCTACCCGGAACGGAATTTATTCTGTAATATGCAAAGATGGAGTTAGAGAAAACCTTCCATTGTCCTCTAGTTTTTATAACGGTATGCGTGGTAAACCAGAAGACGCTAACACTTATGGCACACTAGTTAGTACATCATCATTGTACTTAAAAACTAGATATTTAATGTTTTAATTATCCAAAAACTTACTAATTACTTATTAAAATTTAAAAAAAATGTCCTCTTTATAAAAAGATAAAATGATGTATGCATTTAAATTTTGGGAATCATCCTATAACTTTTATTGTGTCAAGGAAGGGTTTATAAAAGCATTTCCTTGCGAGGATCAGAATCGACGGTTTGATTATCTTTACCGTCCTAACATGTCGCTATCGGAAACGACAACTCGATGTAATAGCTATATTTTCATCACTGTCGTCAGGCTTTACACACGCCAAACGTCTTAACCACTGGTAAATCAAATTTATACCCCGAAGATGCTTTCAATTAGTTATATGTTCCATGTTAGAGCCTCGCACCAGATAACCTAATTGTCCTGGCTTGTCGCTTGCCATACTCGAAAAGGTATTGAACTTGTGCAAGCATGTTTTTAACGTGTACGAAATATCACATCCCTATTCTGATTCTTAAATCTTTCTGTAGAGTTTCGCACCATTCCCATTGATTTCTGTAATGTAATTGCCATGGACTAATGTAAGCCACGAGATGTGTGTTCTCAGTTAGATGTTCAATCTTTAGACAGAACCAGTTTGTGGCCGGCTGCACAGTGTGCAGTCGAGGGACCATTGGATCAGGGCTAATAAATTTGTATCGAATTAGAAGCCATTTCTGTAGTCTTTATTACCGTTTTATTGCCTACGTGAATTTTAACATACTACAAATAGGAAAGGAACTGTGTGCAGGTTTTAAGTAATTTTGTTTGGTATCCTGCCAGCGCGTAAATTTATCACATCTATGGACTCTTATTATCTCCAAATGTGACCATATATGTAATTAATTTACCACAATCACTTCATCATCCTGACGAAATATCGTTCGTTTCAAAATATGTATTCATAACTGTTGTTTGAATATCAATTGTTTGCATCATTTATGTATAGCGATATTAGATGGTCTCCTTACAATAACATTTTGATATAATGCAGTGTTATTTTAGTATTCATTTTTGTTTAGCTTTTTAATGTGACATTAGGCTTTTTTTTAAATAGATATAAATGAAATAAAAAAAATCAGAGAGTCATTTATAGTAATTCTTGACGTTGAATGATGATATCTAAACACTTCATTGCGTAAGTTGTGTAATCGATATAGGCAAATCACATTCCCTTCAAAATAAAAAACACCCTTTATGACCACCACTAGCTTTCAGAATAAGATTGGCTTGTGAATTTGATAAATGTGATTGCAGACTGTAAAGATATGATCAAGTAGGAAACTGCATAATAAAGATCTGTTCCTAAACTAGATATCAAAGGTCCAGAAGACACTGGTAGTGTCTCGGTAACATGACTGACAGGATACTCCCCGAGGGAACTCACAACACCAACCCAAGTGCTGAATTACTCCCGAACAATAAACATCGACGCATGTGGATAGCTTCAAGCGTGGAACTATGTATGTTATTTAAGAAAATACACGCGCGTTATAGCTTAGGTATACTTCTCCCCGACATATATAAAATCTGGTTACATCATTGACGCCAATTAGGCCTCCTGCTGAGAGATGACGGCATTGTTAGATAAGATGTTTCGTCGGCCATGTTTCATTTAACTTGCACGAGCAATTCATAGCCCAATGTATCAATCAACTACATAATGGTCCTTCCTTTCTTTGACAATGTAATATATTTGCGACTATCATAATAATTATGACAAGAATGGTATAGAGCTACATTTTAGACAATGGTATATGGCTCTGTGGTAATGGAGCACTGTAAGATGTTAGTGTTCGCTAAGCCAATCAAATGAGTTAACTTGATTGGTTAAGTCACACAGACTGTTTTGTGATCGTAGAGTAAAAACACGCTGATATTGATGACATATATAAATGACTGCAGCCTGCTAAATATGAATTTCTCCTGAAATGTATGTATTATTGAATTTCTGCATGATCTTATACAATTTCATACCCTTAATGTAATATTACTCTTTGATTATCTGAGTGGCTGCAGAAAATGATTATCGACGATCAATCACTATTTTGAGTTGTAAAGAATAACGATGATCTTACGAGAAGGTTGTCACAATGTTATACGTTATAAAGAAACTAAATCATGGTGCATTATTCTCACATTGTCTTTGATTTTCAACATCAGTCACTGAAATGAGAATAACGAAATGAGAATAACGAACTATCCACTGTATAACGGTGATCGCCCATCCAATTGCTTACCAATATAAAGTTCTAACGACCGAATTAAGGTATAACCTGAAATGTGTGTTACATAGACGTCTTCATACCTCTCGTACATGTAGTTGCTGATGAGGCAAGGTTAACAGCTCTCCTTGTTTTATATCTATCCGTTATCAAAATTGTTGTCCCTTAAACTCACCTTAGCTTTACCACGAAATACCTTTTTTAAACAAAAGATGCATCTCTGCATCGGCAAATATTAAGGTTTATCATTTTTCGTTAAATTGAAATTCTCATGTACAGATAGCAAACGAGGGAGCATTCTCCGAAGTACACTAGCAAATAATTGATCACTACGTAAACCCAGCACTTCATAAACTTAACAAAGGAGTGAGCATTACGTAACGCTAACAAACAAGTACACATTCTTGAACTTTTGATGTAAATCTACCTAAACTCTGTTTGCTCCTCCATTACAACCTTACGACATCAGCAGTTTCGGTCAAATTGCATAACCACGTGTTGTTAACCAACGGCATCATTATTCTGCTCACCAACGAGATCAGCATTTCTACATTAAGTCGTATACCCCTGTATCGCTAACCAAAGGAATCAGCATACTCCGTCAAATTGTTTACCTCTGTATCGCTAACTACACCGCAGCCGTATTGATCGAGTGTGTAACGCCAGACAAATCCAGTCCCTGCTAAAGGAGACTGTTAGAATTGGTGTTACTACAAAATGTACGTGTCTTAACGGCTTAGGCCTAATATATGTCAAATAACTGTCAGGTGGGCGGGTCATCAGCTAAGTCCTGTTTCATTTTATGCTTTTAGTACATTAAAGCCACAGGAAGTTTGGTAAAGAGTAAAACGATTATCTTTATTTTATCACTCAATATCTATATATGAGTGTGCAACAAAATTTGGTTTCGGAACAGAGGCATAGGCCTATAAAATTACCTATATGTTCATACTAAGTATATCACGTACTAGTTTTGAGTGTTATTTGATATCTAGCCGTGAGCTTTAGTGAGATATCACTATAAAACTGACAAGTGGTCCGGTATTGCAGGGTAATGCATCGATATCATATCGTAGTATCCCAAAACATGCATGCACTCTCCACGCTAGACATCGTATTTAAGGGATTTTATCCTAAAATTACTTCGGGATATTAGTGGACCAATTAAAAGTCAGAAAAAAAGACAGATTATGCATCATGAATCATTACAACCAGTGTAGAGAATTGCAAGTTAAATGGAATCGATCGGTGAAGTAAATAATGTACTGATATAGAAGAAAACTATTTTTTTTTATATATAATTTCTTTTGGAGTATATATAATGTTTCTGCATAAACTACAGCATTTGACACAACAACGAGATATTACAACGTTTATCTTACGGAAAATAAAACAATGCAAGATATGGTGTTTTACTTTTAAACTTGCGTCGCTTCTCTTAGGTAAACAAAGTTATAATGATGGATACTAAAGGGCGGCACTAAATGGCCATTGAATAAACTGTGTTACTTAGCCTTTAAGTCTTGTATTGAAAAACAAATACAAAGTCACAATGAAAAGTATTTAAAAATGAATAATTATCTTTAAATGATATTTTTAATTTTATTTGTAAGCTCAATATTTTCCTAATCTTTGGTTTTATCATTTAAATCGAATGCTTTTAGTTAGATTAAATTTTGTTGGTATTTTGTATTTGCTTCATGAGAATTGTATTATTTGAAGACGATGTTTAATGTTGACGATATTATATTGTAGGTGTACCAGCTTTATATCGGTCTATGTTCCAATTGTTTGATGTAACGGATCGTACCACAGCAAATAATACCATCGAAAGGTTCTTTTAGTTTGAAACTGCATTTGTCTGTAGGTTTAGTTTCTTGCTGGATTCATAAACATTTGTAAGCTGTCACATTGCGATATGGTTTCTTCAATTGAATTATATTGCCTGTCTGAGAGTTACCTTATTAAATAATTTGAAAACAATGATAGTGTCTTCCTCTGCCTACCGTTCACTACAAATAGAGTAGGACGACTGGTTTGTCCATCATCCGTATGTTTATGCAGTGTGTCATCGCTATCAAGATTGGCAAAATTTGCACTGTTTTAAGCGGGCATAACAACAAACAAATAGCAGTTTACCGAAACACCCGCACAATTAAATACGTCCTCAAAAGTCTTCAGCTATTGTTAGGGTATTCCAAGTATAAAAAATATACTATAGGGAAAATATATAGTAAATATCACTGCATCATTATTCAGAGTATTTAAGGAAATGGATTCTAGTCAATTGGTAGCATAGTGTATGATATCATAGCTAGGGGTGTCATTATTCCAAATACCAAGGTCATGCACCAGTGATTATTCGCTAAGAGATTGAGAGCGGATGACTAGCAGGCCGTCGTATCAATATCGATAGAGATATCAGAGCACGTTCTGTGTTACGTAAAAGTAGGTTAAATAATTCGTTTATATGTTTTGCTACGCAATTACGATCGATTATATGTCAGTATGAATGTATTGAACGGTACAATAAACTTTATCAGCCTGATATGGTTTCCAATTACGTCCACAGCCTACTATATATAATCAGATTAGTAATTGTACGATATAAAAAGAAATCGAGACACATAAATGGAATATGAACATTTCCAGGAAGAGAATTAATTAAAACATGGAGAAATGCCCAATCATCTGTGACCTATATTGACTGTGTGCTGTTGGCTTTCATGAAATAGCCTGGATTTAATAGCTTACTTATAAGTATGACTACTTTACAATATTTTAAGTTTTTATGATATCGATGGTCTATATATATATAATGAATCGCCATATTGTGAGATAACGCGCAGTATAAAGTGATGCCATAGACATAAAGTTTATTGCATATATTATATCATTTACTCATTTTAGTACCTCTGCTTCATATGTATGGAGGTAAGTCTAAGAACACCGATTATTATGACAATGATCAGTTGATTTTTCAATGTCGACATCAGTGACATCATATAAGCCAATCCTATTAGGTTTGTGTTATGCCGCTGGGGTTCGAGTCATCACACTCCGCTGACTAGCAGGAACTACACTACGTACTGTGCCTCTATGTACGGGTGAACAAAACATCAACAGCACTGTGCTTTCACACTGAAGGTTATTGCCAAGGATACAGAAAATCAAATTCTACCTGATCACAAATTATTGCTACATGCAAACCAGTTGTTTTTCCGCCTGAAAATCGCAAACGACACATACGAATTTAGAGGCATAGCGATGAATGTAGAGGCGCTGCGGACACTTTGCATGGATTTACCTGAGTGATGGCCTAAAGTTCAAATCATCTGTAGGGTACGACGTCGATCAATGTCGTTGAGGGAGTAGGAAGGGTAATATCAGAATACAAGAAGCCTGAAAGTATTCAATATAAATTACATTTGAGAGAAACGTTAAAAAGAACACTTAATACGTAGGCTCCTACCTTCTTCCTTCTCCGTTTGGTTGTGTTTCTGATATAAGTGGGGTGTTTTTTTTTGTTTTTTTTTTAGTTTTTTGTTTATTTCAGAAGAAATTTTACAACATGTATTTCGGTGGTATATAAATACAAATTTTGTATAATCATCATATTTTCATCAATTTGTCATCAGTAATTCCTTTCAAATATTAATGCTTATTAAACGTATTGTAATAAAGTTGACGTATTTGAAAATAAAAATTAAAAGTTTGTCTCATCGCAATATCATGACATTAAAAGATGTGATTTTGGATATTAAAGGTTAAAGTGTTTATAATATTACAAATCGCAATTTTATTGTCAGTAGTCTTAGACTGGCGAAACGACCTATCTGCTGTTCCGCTCCGCTGGCTCGTTCTGCACGCTATCGATTTTAAACGTATACTTAACAACGTCTTTAAACAATATTACGCAATGTGAGGACTGTTAAATTGATCATTACCGATTAAGAGGACATTAACGACTCGAAAAGAATATTTAACAATGGCTTGCGAATGCAAATGAGGCATTTATTTTAGTACGATTAGAATATCTCTTAGAATAGCGCTTTAGAGATAAAACATAATTCTCCAAGGTACAATGTAGCATTTTCTATGTCGTTATTGTAGCAAATTAAACCATTGATTGTGTGATCTGATAGCAATTCTCCCGAGAGTGCTTTATTGACTTTTCTGCTTCTCGGAACACTGTTTGGGACTGTATAGAATGCATTAGTCCATACAAAAGAATGACGGATGAACGAAATTTACTTCTTTCATCCTCACCGGTAGCGTCATCTCTCGCCATTTCTATAGTATGTATGTAACCTACTAAGGATGTATAGTGATCGATTTGCACTTCGTCAAATCCTAATGGCCGCTGTATAAACTCATTGATCTATAAACCTATACAGTTAGACATGTGTTTTTCTTCTGCATGCGGGACTAAATATGTCTTTAATGCAGGCCTATTGATTTGGCGTCTGTTTAAATAAATGCGTGTAATTTTCAATTTCTTAAATAAACCCGATGTTAGTGCCGAAAGACTTAAAAGAAGGAGAAAACGAAATAGTGCGTTTAGATAAACCGATTACCGTTTTCAGAAACAACTTTCGGCGTTGCAAAATGTATGCGCACAGATCTATCCGCACATGCAACGAACAATTCTTACAATGATTATTATAAAGAACTCCTTTTGAATCCAGGTCTTATCGTAATAACTCATGGCCTCAACCTCACATGAAGTGTGATAAAGATGATAACCAAACAATACATCACTTGCATAAATCATATTTTAGGTTGGTATGCTTAGAACATGCTTATTATTTTATTCCTTTCTTCATATCTAGCACTGGAATCATTTCACCAAAGGTGGGCAATGTTTTCCTGAACGCCCGGCATAACCTTCTAAATGCTCCAAATAGAATGTTATCAAATGCTAGAGACAAATATGTAGTATGTTTAAGTGTATTTTACGCAGAACACATATGGGAACAAAAATTCCATGGGCTTTTTTTGATGGTGGTTGACACCACATATCAACGTGTTCAGTCCGCCGCCATCTATCAAAGCAATTGTGACCACGTGACAATTGACGTTTAATTTTGGGGTGTGAAATTGTATTATGACTTTTAGAGACAATAACCTAATTGTTCTGCAGTATCTGTCACATCTCAGATGGAGTTAAGGTCCAAGGTTATAAAAAATTAAGTAAAAAGACACTACGACGTCAATAACTAGAGGTCAAAAAGTTTTATTTTTAAGTTTGCTAAACTAAGCGAGCAAATTCCAAAACTCCAAAAAATGCGGGTAATATAATACCTTGAGTCTTGACCTTTTTGAAGCTTGCAACCTCTATGTTTGTAATGGCCCGGATGAAAAAAAAAGTTTTCATTCCCAGCGTAATTTACCGAGAAAATTGATTGAATAACCTTTGGTCGATCTTACAAGAACACTTTAATCAATCAACAGTACGTACAGTTGGAATGATGGACAACCGAAGTATCCAGTGGTCACGGCGATTGCGGTCTGGTATTCTGCAACTTCTGTTTCTTTGGCAACGACACGCAAAGGTCAATCTATATGCAAAACAAATACCCCATGAACCTCCTAATGACAAATTCATAAAGTTTTAATTTTAGCTGAGTGAGTAGAATAAGTGTGGTTGATTAGGCCGTTAGGACATTTGAATCCTGGCTGAAATGGCAGTTTATATTTAAAAAATATTTTTTAAGGTTGCATACTTATTATAAGTAAAAGGTTAATTTGTGATAATCATTTAGCTACATAGTCTGACGTCATATGCTTCTAACAATATAACAATAACTGAGTAGATACCCACCGTGGAAAACACAAACCTGTGTCCAACTCTACTCTTATCATGAGCTGTGTAACAATACCTAAGTGTCTTGCCCAAGGACACGGTCATATTATGGCGTCTGCGATTGCGAACTTACGGCCCTATGATCAATACAAGGTCCCGAACGATACCCGTTTTTCTCGTTCGCAAATGTAACGATTACTAAACATTTTGTACGATAGACCTAATACATATGATATCCAGGGCTCGCCTTTGTGATAAAATTACGTTTCACTGCTGAGCATCTTTTATGAACCAATACATTACACCCACAACCACCCGCTCAGCTATTTCACGACGTTATCAATATTTATTCGAACTGTCTAATAACATTCCATGTGAAAAGTAATCACGGTGTAGTTTTCAACGAATGGATGTTCTTGTTGCAGTTTTAAATCAGTGATATTGGAAGCGTTGCAGAGATACTGTTCCTCGTCAATTATTCCTTACAGCGTCATATCAACACTGCCTGAAATATTGATAATAGCTATCAGGGCGGTGTGCCACTGGTGCAGTGACAGCGATGTGGAGTTGGTAGTAACGGGGGAGATAAATATAGTAAGGATTTATTCCTATCAATGTTACCTGATGTAACCAGTATCACAATTAAGGCACCCTTCATAACATTGGCGATATCTCTGACATGATGTGACCATATTATTACAAACCACTTCATTTCTGCGTATACAATACTGTTACATGTATATCAGGATGATTGGCTTACTATTCAAACAATATAAATCGCGGAGTTCTGCTGATATGCGTTTATTCGCGGCAAATTTCACAACCAGGAAATACACAAATCAACATAAAATAAGGTTCGGAGCCGGAATATACGGAAATGTAAAAGGCAATTCAATTACGAAACCTAATGTTCTTTATCACAATGTTTCACGTCATTGATATTTTCAATATATTCGGAAATACTTATTTGCGCTTACATTTTTATACGTTTTTACAATTATTTGGTTAATAATGAGAAAAAGTGACTCGACAATAATGTAGTTTACTGTATACAGTATGTCTACAAATGTTGTTCATCACTGTTATATTTCATGTGGACTCTCAGGGCATCCCTTTGACCCTTGACTTTTAGCAGATTCAGGAGTCAAATCACAATTTCTCAAAATCTGAAGAGTCAAAACATATGACAAATAGACACATGCTTCAAACTCGAGAGTCAAATCTGAATTCTGGGATTCAAAAACATACTCTCAATGCTCTACTGGAAGCCCTGGCTCTAATATCGTTTGCGAACGCTATCGTCTTGGCGACTAGTGTCCGATTATCCTCAATTCAGCACCCCAAAACTTACCAAATACCAATTGTATCCTTATAACACTACCTTGTTCTCAACGACGATAATGTTAAACTTATATTTGGATATCCTGTAATAGAAAGCTATAAATCGAGATTGACCTAGCTATGACACATTTTGTCATTGTTTATGATAGATTCCTTGCAAAAATGTATAGTGTGACTTTGATATCATTACAATCCCCCTAGTGGAATTCCGTTACGTGCCTTTTGCGATCTTTTCCTGTGTCTTGTAGACTCGATCAATAAAATGACCTTGCTCATTTAGCACGTTTTTATTTTACCTACTCACGCGAGCACTATCGTGACTGAATGATATTATCATTGATTCTAAACGCCATATGCTCTACAAAGTGCGACTCCGTCATCTGTATGTATACATGTTTT
This sequence comes from Argopecten irradians, assembly GCF_041381155.1. Classification (NCBI taxonomy): domain Eukaryota; kingdom Metazoa; phylum Mollusca; class Bivalvia; order Pectinida; family Pectinidae; genus Argopecten; species Argopecten irradians. The sequence goes on from NC_091144.1 coordinate 16,201,274, forward strand.
CACGAAGGGATAGGCAATGGGACATTTTACGTTTTTTTAATTTTCTTTCACTTCAGAATGGAGCTATTCACGTCGTATTTTCATTCATATTTGCTATATCAAATTTACAACTGAGGTGGAAAGTTGAAATCAACTTGTCAGCATTTGTTAACAAGTAATGTTATAAGGACCTGTTCTATTATACATTAAAGAACAGCATTCTCAGTATGAATAAGTAATGTCGGAATTAGAATGAACTCTAAAATGTTTAGATACATTGTATCTAAGAAATCAACAGCGATATTATTTTGAAATAAATGTCCTGATACGAGGACTGTAAAATGGAGCTATATTTCACGTTTTCATCCCCAATGAACTTTTTACGGCGATGTTGTGGCGTAGAGCCATAAAGGCATGATCCAATAATGGTTGAAGTATTTTCGTGGGTATATTTTTTGCTATTTATACTTGCGAAACACGCGAAATTAAAAGACACGCGATAACAAGTTGGTTTACAGTAAAATATTTTATTTGATAAATAGTATTATTAGTTTTATTATATATATATACATATTTTATCAAGAAAAAAATGTATATGCATATATATGGACAACATTAACAGTGAAGAGAGCATATAATATAAATACAAAGTATATACAAATTATGCAATATATACACAAAACAATTAGAATGCTTCATTAAAAATGATCCATCGCTAACTTCAAGTATTTTTTCTCTATAAAAAGGAGCAGACAAACTAGCATTTTTCTTCAGTTACAAAAGTTACTTACTCTTCATCATTACGTGTACCACTATTGAAAAGTTTGAGCTTCTAGTTTTACTTCAAATTTAAAATGATAAAAATAATTAGCTGCGTTCCTAGAAAATTCCAAATAAATTATTTGATATAATTTTAATGTTAATTAGACATATATACACACGATTCAATACGAATTACGAATTACAAATGATGAGTATCGTTTATGCTCTGTCGGCAGTAGATTATCTTTAAGAGTAAATACAGCATTTGTATTACTTTGTTTACCCACCGACGTGCGCTGTATTCGATTTGACAGATGGAGCCTCTGTAGCCTTAATTATAACTTCAAAAAGGAAATTTGTTTAAAGTTAGTTACTTTTATTAAAGAAGCTGGCATTTCGCAAATGTTTTACTCATTTTTTCCAATCATAGTTACTGAGACTTTGAAAGTATCTTATTTTGTCGTTTTAGAATATAGTTTGCCACTCATAGATGATTTCAATCCGGAATGAGTAGTGCCTTTCACAGTGAAGTTAATGCTATCAGATAGACGCCACACCAAAGGCCAATGATCTCACCTCTGTGCGTGAAGTTGATCCATGAAGACGATGGTATATTTGTATGGATGTCCATCTAGCGTGCTGTTTCAGTATATCCAGAATTAAATGACTCCCTCTAGGATAGACCTAAAGTTACTGAACTTATAAAATCCCTATCATGATCGAGTGTTGTTTGATCTTTCTCTGATCGAATCAATCTAAATAATGATATTTAAAAAAAAAATATGACAAAAGAAACTTACCCTTGATCTAAGTAATCTTCCCTGTAAACATAGTACTAAAACTAAATCCCCAGATCCTTTAAAATGCAATAAAATGTAGGTCAGTATTATACATTCTGTTATTGCCAGACACCTGTTCTTTTACGTGCTTTGATTAATCACCATATCTGATAATAAGAAAACAATTTAGATTTTCTCTCTATGTACTCGACCGATATTGGAAAAGGTGAAACAATCTCAACTTCAATCCCTTCCTCTACTTTGTTGATAGAATATATGTTTATATGCAGCATAGGATATATGTGTTTTCGGTTTTTTTATTCATACATAACATACTATTTGCATAAAAGTTAATTGAATTGATGAAAGGTATGTTTTGATAGGTAATTCATCAATTCGTTGTGACTTAGAGTTTTAAACAAGAATTTACTCTATGAATACTGATGTGTTTGCGTACAAAGGGATGCTACTCGTAGCTGTTCGAAAAATTTCACATTTTGGGAAGTTCAGCATCGTGAGTTTGCTCTTGTGCTACCGATATTTGTGGTCTTAATAGAAACAAATAGAAACATTTTCTTACCCTTTGTAACCATGCATACAATTTATATGCACAGACAATAAAGGTTTGCTCATGATTTTAAAATCTAATTATACTTAGACAAAATGCCGTTTATGTATTTTGTCGTACTGCTCGTATGTTTGCGTACTAAGGGATACTACTCGTGGCTGTTGCTAAAATGTTTCATTTGGTATGGTTCAGTTAATGTAGCTCTAGTTCTACTGCTATTTCCGGATTTAATATTACAACATAATATAAATGATTATGTTTATAAACTTAGTAAATATTTAAACCTGTGACCAATACACTTTGTTTGTTATTTTGCAAACAAATAACCTGAAGACAAATGCGTTTGTGATGTAAGGAAAGACACTCCCTATCAGATCTATTTTCCCCAAAAAATCAAATCATTAAAGAGATACTTGTCTTATTTTTAAATCATATTTTTTCATAAGACGCTCTTTAAAATAATTACATAAGATAACAGTTACAAATCAATTAAATTCATTATACATACATGTATATACTTTTATTAACAGTTTTCTTGCGTAAAGTTACTGGTGTATTCAATTACGACGTATATTCGAGCAATAAATGATACACCATTCTAGTGTATGTACCTAATTTATTTAAATTATTGCATATCATATTCAAAAAGGGTAATTTCTAAAGTACAAAAAAGAAGTTTTATCCTAAATGGTATAGTAATTATCACTGATTGTTTCTTTTTTATAATTGTTAGAATATTCTAATTAATAAATTCTAAACTTTATACTAGTTAGAAACAATACTTATTAAGTATAGAACAGATTAAAACATACCAACATTTAAACTCTAAGAGCTACTTGTAATAAATTCTTTACTAAGCAAAAATATTCTTTATCCTAATATTTTTCTTACATGAATTAGTAGGATATATTCATTGTATATATATATATTGGTTAAAATATATCTGTCAACATTATGTAATTCATTATGACACAGTCAAATATAGCGGTAATTTCTGTATCTGCTAAACGTTCATCACATTGAAAGTGGAACACATGCTCTCTGTTTTCAGTAACAATATATTTTAGCAAAATATCGCTATAAAATACGCATTATTTGTCTTTCTGTTATGCTTTCTTCACATGCTGTTGACTGCCGCAGGAGCGGCATTATTTTGTAGCTGTCTACAGAACGTTGTATAAATCCAACGTTTTTAGTAATATTCCCAATACGAAGAGTTTGACGTATATTGCAGCTGCAAATGAATACCCTTCCTTTTATACAATGTATCACTATTTAACAAATATTTTCCCATTGTTGGATTACATATGGAACTGAACGACATACCTTTAAGTTATGTATAACAGAAACTTTGAAAGCTGCTTAGTAACATTAAATCGATATGATTACAAGAACAGATAGAAGCTAGAGTTATGTCTCCTCTGACTGTCGGACAGTCGGACTGATCATGGAAGCTTACTGTAACTACAATCCTACTTGACAAAAAATGTTTATTGTCCTTCATTTAGCAAACCCCCTCTACTTATCAAAAGTAGCAACCACTAACGTTTTATGTTTTATATTTCCTAATGTTATCGTTTTATTTAATAAAAAAATCATTACACACACCAATGTCATCATATCAAATGATTCAGGCCTCACATCAATACTCTAAATCCTAATATATATTCTTAGACAACAGCTTGGACAAGAATTCATATCATGTCTTCTTCTTTGTTTCCATATCGATATAAAATGCAGACACCAGTTAATGATAAACTAGACTGGTTAAACGTAGACATCAGATAATAATTGATAAGACTGATTAAATGTAGATATCAGTTAATGATGATATAGACTGGTTAAATGGATATACCAGTTAATGATGAAATAGACTGGTTAAACAAATACATCAGTTAAGGATAAAATAGACTGGTTAAACGTATACATCATTTAATGATGAAATAGACTTGTTAAACTAATGCATCGGTTAATGATGAAATGAACTGGTTAAACTAATACATCAGTTAATGATAGAATAGACTGGTTAAACTAATACATCAGTCAATGATAAAATAGACTGGTTAAACTAATACATCGGTTAATGATAGAATAGACTGGTTAAACTAATACATCGGTTAATGATAAAATAGACTGGTTAAACTAATACATCTGTCAATGATAGAATAGACTGGTTAAACTAATACATCGGTTAATAATAAAATAGACTGGTTAAACTAATACATGAGTTAATGATAAAATAGACTGGTTAAACTAATACATCGGTTAATGATAGAATAGACTGGTTAAACTAATACATCAGTCAATGATAAAATAGACTGGTTAAACTAATACATCGGTTAATGATAGAATAGACTGGTTAAACTAATACATCGGTTAATGATAAAATAGACTGGTTAAACTAATACATCGGTTAATGATAAAATAGACTGGTTAAACTAATACATGAGTTAATGATAAAATAGACTGGTTAAACTAATACATCGGTTAATGATAGAATAGACTGGTTAAACTAATACATCGGTTAATGATAGAATAGACTGGTTAAACTAATACATCGGTTAATGATAAAATAGACTGGTTAAACTAATACATCGGTTAATAATGAAATAGACTGGTTAAACTAAAACATGAGTTAATGATAAAATAGACTGGTTAAACTCATATATCGGTTAATGATAAAATAGACTGGTTAAACTAATACATCGGTTAATGATAGAATAGACTGGTTAAACTAATACATCGGTTAATGATAAAATAGACTGGTTAAACTAATACATCTGTCAATGATAGAATAGACTGGTTAAACTAATACATCGGTTAATAATAAAATAGACTGGTTAAACTAATACATGAGTTAATGATAAAATAGACTGGTTAAACTAATACATCAGTTAATGATAGAATAGACTGGTTAAACTAATACATCAGTCAATGATAAAATAGACTGGTTAAACTAATACATCGGTTAATGATAGAATAGACTGGTTAAACTAATACATCGGTTAATGATAAAATAGACTGGTTAAACTAATACATCTGTCAATGATAGAATAGACTGGTTAAACTAATACATCGGTTAATAATAAAATAGACTGGTTAAACTAATACATGAGTTAATGATAAAATAGACTGGTTAAACTAATACATCGGTTAATGATAGAATAGACTGGTTAAACTAATACATCAGTTAATGATAAAATAGACTGGTTAAACTAATACATCGGTTAATGATAAAATAGACTGGTTAAACTAATACATCAGTTAATGATAAAATAGACTGGTTAAACTAATACATCGGTTAATGATAAAATAGACTGGTTAAACTAATACATCGGTTAATGATAAAATAGACTGGTTAAACTAATACATCGGTTAATGATGAAATAGACTGGTTAAACTAATACATCGGTTAATGATAGAATAGACTGGTTAAACTAATACATCGGTTAATGATAAAATAGACTGGTTAAACTAATACATCGGTTAATAATGAAATAGACTGGTTAAACTAAAACATGAGTTAATGATAAAATAGACTGGTTAAACTAATACATCGGTTAATGATAAAATAGACTGGTTAAACTAATACATCGGTTAATGATAGAATAGACTGGTTAAACTAATACATCGGTTAATGATAAAATAGACTGGTTAAACTAATACATCTGTCAATGATAAAATAGACTGGTTAAACTAATACATCGGTTAATAATAAAATAGACTGGTTAAACTAATACATGAGTTAATGATAAAATAGACTGGTTAAACTAATACATCGTTAATGATAAAATAGACTGGTTAAACTAATACATCAGTCAATGATAAAATAGACTGGTTAAACTAATACATCGGTTAATGATAGAATAGACTGGTTAAACTAATACATCGGTTAATGATAAAATAGACTGGTTAAACTAATACATCGGTTAATGATAAAATAGACTGGTTAAACTAATACATCGGTTAATGATAAAATAGACTGGTTAAACTAATACATCGAGTTAATGATAAAATAGACTGGTTAAACTAATACATCGGTTAATGATAAAATAGACTGGTTAAACTAATACATCGGTTAATGATAGAATAGACTGGTTAAACTAATACATCGGTTAATGATAGAATAGACTGGTTAAACTAATACATCGGTTAATGATGAAATAGACTGGTTAAACTAATACATGAGTTAATGATAAAATAGACTGGTTAAACTAATACATCGGTTAATGATAAAATAGACTGGTTAAACTAATACATCGGTTTATAATGAAATAGACTGGTTAAACTAAAACATGAGTTAATGATAAAATAGACTGGTTAAACTAATACATCGGTTAAGGATAGAATAGACTGGTTAAACTAATACATCAGTCAATGATAGAATAGACTGGTTAAACTAATACATCGGTTAATAATGAAATAGACTGGTTAAACTAATACATCAGTCAATGATAAAATAGACTGGTTAAACTAGTACATCGGTTAATGAAAGAATAGACTGGTTAAACTAATACATCGGTTAATGATAGAATAGACTGGTTAAACTAATACATCGGTTAATGATAGAATAGACTGGTTAAACTAATACATTGGTTAATGATAGAATAGACTGGTTAAACTAATACATCGGTAAATGATAGAATAGACTGATTAAACTAATACATCGGTTAATGATGAAATAGACTGGTTAAACTAATACATCGGTTAATGATGAAATATACTGGTTAAACTAATACATCGGTTAATGATAAAATAGACTGGTTAAACTAATACATCGGTTAATGATAGAATAGACTGGTTAAACTAATACATTGGTTAATGATAGAATAGACTGGTTAAACTAATACATCGGTTAATGATAGAATAGACTGGTTAAACCAATACATCGGTTAATGATAAAATAGACTGGTTAAACTAATACATCGGTTAATGATAAAATAGACTTGTTAAACTAATACATCGGTTAATGATAAAATAGACTGGTTAAACTAAAACATGAGTTAATGATAAAATAGACTGGTTAAACTTATATATCAGTTAATGATAGAATAGACTGGTTAAGCTAATACATCGGTTAATGATAGAATAGACTGGTTAAACTAATACATCGGTTAATGATAGAATAGACTGGTTAAACTTATATATCAGTTAATGATAGAATAGACTGGTTAAACTAATACATCGGTTAATGATAGAATAGACTGGTTAAACTAATACATCGGTTAATAATGAAATAGACTGGTTAAACTAAAACATGAGTTAATGATAAAATAGACTGGTTAAACTCATATATCAGTTAATGATAAAATAGACTGGTTAAACTAATACACCAGTCAATGATAAAATAGACTGGTTAAACTAGTACATCGGTTAATGATAAAATAGACTGGTTAAACTAATACATCAGTTAATGATAAAATAGAGTGGTTAAACTAATAATCTGTTAAAGGGACAATTCAGGCTAAAAGAACATTAAAATTTGTACATATATCGGGAAAAAACAGTTTTTATGGAAATTAGATCAGTTGGTTTTACTGTAATATGCCAGAAAAGCCCATGGTGGTGAAATGCGTGTGGAGTGTTCAAACTCGCTCGCTGTCCGCCATTACATATTGCGGTCGAACTTCTTGTATGCCGAACCCTGTCCCTTGCTCGTAGAGTAATGCTACTTTTGTCTAGAACTGCTCAAATCGCTCTGACAATAGTGTGTTTACCTTATTAGGTGAATTGGCTCGTCTAAAAAAATCATTTTATCACCTCCTCAGTGGTTATGCAGTTCATTTGTTAAACGTGCGTGACGTTGGCTCGGGTATAGATACAGCGAACATATTTTACCTGCTGAATCGTATTGATCAACGATTTATAATTACAACGGTATAGATAAAAATACTAAGCAAATACGTGGAATTTGTCAATATTTTATGTTATATGTTTCATAAGAAATGTAGAACAATACATTTATGCCATATTTTGCTTCTTGGTTATGTAAAAGAATTAGCCTGAGTGAATTGTCCCTTTAATGATAAAATAGTCTGGTTAAACGAATACACCAGTTAATGATGAACTTTGAACAATCTGATTAAAATCAGCTGTTTAATACTTGCTTACTACGTGCTCTGCTCAAACAGGTGATTTTAATCAGATTGAACTTTGAATGATGTACGAGGTGAAGTAATTAATTCGGACATGAATAAATACTTTGCTATATCATTAATTGAATACCTGAACACTTAATGATTACTGATAATAGGTAAGGCTATGCTTGTAACGCTAAATTTTAATTTGCATACTTTTATACGTACTTAGATTCTTTAAGTCTATATCCATTATTTTTTTTCCATTAAATTTCATTGAATTATATTAAACATAGCCTCGATCAGACGTTTTATATATGTTTAAACATTTTACATTAATTTTGGTCGGTATATGTTTGTACTCTTCTTGTGTGTATTAAACTTTCAAATAGAGAAAAAAAAAGCGGGAACTAGATATCGTGTCTACCTGCGATTATTAACCTGATTTTCTCCCATAGGAAACAGTCAATATATGGCTGCTTGTTGAAAATTCATAACCACTGTTAAGGACAAAATATAATGCGACTGTATCACAATGTATCATGACCAATTATAACGTTATATTGGATATATGTTATCTTAAAAGAACAGTTAAAGTTTCCTGGTTCTCACACAAAAATTAAAAATCGATGTTAATCCGATTCATTTTAGGGTTGAACTTTCGCGCTATCTGCCGTTTTCTGATAAGGGAATGACAAATTAGATAATTCTACCACTGGAACAAAACGTTGGAATACAACAAACATGGATTCCCATTTGGACGGGCAGAAGTTGCTTTGAACGGAACCATTTTTATCTTTAGAGCATATTACAACAAATTAGGGTCAACTGCTACCGACATCCCTGTAAAACAGTCAGATTTCCGTCAGTAACAGCCTCGAATGGTCCCAGAAAGGTCATAGCTGACAAGAATAAAGATTCCTTTCATGGTGATAGTGGTATTTAACGATATAATTTGGCAGAATGTATCGTTTATTTTACATCGTTTGGATCCTTGATCAATATGTACTTATGCATAGTGCCAGTAGTAAGGACTGTAATGTTATTTAATTCTTACGTCTACGTCCATAAAACGCGTGACTTGCATTTGTTCCAATCACCATGTAACTATACATACACGGACTTTTATCTTCTGCATATTTGCAACTCGAGACATATGTAACTTGTTCACAAAATGAAAAAAACAACAAAAAAACAATGAAAAATGTGTACTAAAAGAGCGATAACTATTGCTATGGGTAAATCGATATAGTTGTTTGAGTTATCTCCCTTATAACCATCATTCTTAATGCTCTATAACAAGTGGTTGTTGTTCAGCCTCTCAACCAATTGTATGATTTAGCAGAATGGTAATTGCAGCATATCGGAGCTTATCAATTGCTGTGTTCCAACGTAAAGGGGTTCAGTAAACTTATAAATAACACACAATTTAAGAATAATTGATATTCTACGAATAAAATAACTATTTAATCTTTATTGTACTTCCAATGTGAACTTTATGTACTTTAAAATTAACAGGAAGAGTATTCACCTTGTTACATATTTAGAACAACTTTAATGGGTTGTTATCGTTAGGCCAAAACGGTGGGTGTCCTCATCCAGGCATGGTATTGTTTTGTCAGTGTCATTAGTATGTGCATATCAATATACACTTTGTACAATAACAATGTTGTTCGATCCTCGGCGCTATACTGGTATCCTGGACTTACCATGATACCCGCAGGTACCGGTATAACCCGCAGTGTTAACGATCCGGGCAGGTGGTGTTACTTACCTATATGTACAATACGTTAGATTTGATGGAGTTGGGAGGGTAGGGGGAGGAGGGGAGCAGTATTGGCCAACATTTCTCACCTTCTCACATATCTTTATAAATATATTCGAGCCCGACATAACTATTCACATGTGATGTAGGAAAAAAATAACCATAAGAGTGTTTATATACTGTATACGAAACAATAAAGTGAATTTGAGAAAAAAAATAAGAGAAAAATGTATGATGAAAAAACGAACTTCAAGGTTCCTATCTACAATGAAATGTCTAGGAATTCTTATAACGTCATTTTCCTTGCCAAGATCCATCGGTTTCGTGATTCAAAGAGCATTGTCCACGGTAGCCACTAGTCCCCAGTGAGATTTTGTGGAGACTGCATGTATGCAGCGTTTCTGGTAGTCCTTATTTAACAGTTCGTTTACGTTTCATTGTTTCTGCCAGATCAGCATAAACACTGTGGATAAACGAAATTCAAACATTAATGATGTTATTCAACAAAACATTGTAGTAAGTTCAAAACCAAACATAGGCCTAGGGGTAAGTTTTCTTTTAATACGAGTAAAAGTTCAAATTGTGGCACGTCCCTTCCGGCTAGACATCGGCGACATTTTATTGATCCACGTCGTGGAATGTGAGTGGTATTGCCTTTTTTACGGCTATAATTGCGCACCAAATACCAGAATACGATTTCAAGCACACTTCTTGGCTTCCATGCAAGGTTTGTTTGGTGAACTGACCTAAATGTTCCTATATATATCATTCGAATTTTCGGATCTAATGTTTCATGAAAATGACCCATTGCATACTGTCATGAAAGGGTTCAGCGTTTAAAGTTTTAATCATCTAGCCAGTTTGACATACATCACTCACAATTAATAGATACATCCATAAAACATTATCATAATGATTATTTAATGATTGTCAGACCGTCTCATTGCGATCGGTGACATATTTATTATTCTATTTCTAGCCAATACAGTATCAATCAAACAAAATGCTGATTCTAATGTGGCGGTGCAAAATACTTTTGGCAATGGGGGCGGGGTATTATTTTCTGCCGTTTTGTGATAAGCAAAAAACTTACTTTGAAATTTTGTTAAGGATTTTGTTATCCTATGTGACAATTTCAAAGGTTAAAAGTCAACGGGTGAAAGTAAAGTTGTCATCGTTTAAGTTCTAATTAATTAAATAATAGCGTAACAACGATATCGTTTGCAATGTTTGCCTGCAACTTATTGTTTCGTGAATTAGTGTTCAGAAAATAGATGGACGCAAAATCGAAGAAGTAGGTCATATGTCTCAGTTAAGCATTTGGTTATAGCTGTACGAAAACCTAAACGGTTTTACTGTAAACTTTCGGATTATAGCGATTTTATAGTTTGGGGTAATAAATTACCCTGTATGTGGATCTAGTTAAGATGATTGCATTCTAGAGCCTCATGGGCTAGGTGATAGTTATAGATTTGGTCATATTCAATTACTGCGATTGTCTATCAACTAAGCACCTTGTGGATTTTCCTAAAAGCACGTTTACTCAATATTTAAATTGTTTATGATATACAATGCATTTTCATGCAACATCAACACTGTAAGTATGACGTTCGAACTGTGTCTGAGCTGTCCCACGGCAGGTAGGGCATGGGAAATGAGCCTGCTGTCCCTACTGCAAGATCATACCAGGCGATTAAATTTAGGATATTATCTGTTCCTTTCTTCTTAACATGCGTTCTTCTTCCTTCACACCGTCTCACTTTAATATTGAGCTGGATTTGAGCGCTCCACCCTGTAAGGTAGCGTCTGAATTATGTCCCCTGGCCGAGAGACACCATAATCTATAAAACTCCACCGTAGTGCTCAGCTTAAATGGAATTGGACGGCTCGTTGTCACGATCATGGGACCGGATGAGGTGTCCTGACTTTATGGCGGTATGCTTCTACTGTCACTGAACTATTTTAAGGAAAGCCTATAGCTTTTAAAAATGCAATTTCAAAACATTCTGGTGGAGATGCACACAGCACTACTCAACTCTTTCCTGTAGCTGAAGGGGGCTCAATATCTTCATGAAACGGTTGACGTATTGATGTGCGAGACACAAAACTGATAATTAATTCGCTTCATTTTTAAAGTGCAAATTTGCAAAATGGTCTCCACGTTTCACGGTGTGGGAATACTGAGTGCTGGTAAAGTAAAACATCAATATAGAACTAAAAAGAACCCAGCAAATGCGTGAATAGATGAGAAAAATAGGAGAAAGCGACAACTTACCAACAGAGAACTAGTAAATACTGCTCCGTTTAATTATTAGGTTCCTAAAAACTCTGTATCTTCCAGAACAGACTTGAAAACGCCTTTGTCATTTCCAAGCAAAATGTATTTTAAGAATAAAAGTCAATGAAACAGAACAATTAACCTACCTACTAATTTATGTGTTCTTTACGGAGATGTCGTTAATTAAAACTATAAACATCTAAGTTTCGACATGAAATAACGATTTTTTAGTGTAGACAAACACAATCCTATGGAACGCTATCGTATAAGTACACCTCTATGCTATTCTCAGTGGTTCATTGATACTGCAAATGTCGACACCTCTGCCAAGTCGTCTTTCTTTCTTGCTCTTCATCCACTGTATAAAATAATTTTCGTCAGGTTCTGTGCTGCACCACCTTAAATTCCGTCTTTGCATATTACAGAGTAAGCTCCCTTGCGGGTAGTTATAGATTGTTAGGTTATTATTTTGTGAGCGTAATTCACGTCATTTTCTCCTAAAAGTATGACGTTACGCTCGCAAACACATGACGTAATAATCAATACCTACCCACAAGGGCAGATAAGTTTATAATATGCGAATACAGAATACAATGCATGACTATCAACACATTATAAGATATTTGATTTGTGTGTGCCTTATTACACGTTTGATTGCCATTTTGGATTTTGGAATGATAATAGTTCGTTAAGAATGTAACAATAGTGTAAAATACATACTTTTGCATACATATAAACTTCGAATAGAAATTAATTCTCGCAGTTAAACATTTGACTATCTGGTCCATTAATTCGATTGAGTCATTGTTACACTATTGCTTAAAAATAAAACTTGATAGCAAATAATTAAAGATACACTAAGTAAGTTTTATTCATCAATTTAAAAAATAAACACACATAGTTGTTATTTTACATATGAAAGAAACATTTATAGGCGTATTTAGACCAATAACAGTCAAACTTACAAAACAAACCAATGGTCAGTCATTGTTCGTCTTTCGCTTGATTAAATATAGAAATAATCAATAAAATATAACAGCCGCCGTGTGAAAATATAGCAATATGATAGACCTTCAAAAATAATTTACACGTGTTTAAAAATACCTTCTTTAAAATAAGGGTCAATGGAAAGCTTTATTTAACGTTAACATGGTCGTCTATGTGGGATCAGTGACTTCTGCAGTCCCTATAGGTAGACGATTGTCAGAGATATTACGACATACAATGATCGACTTATGCGTGACTGGATTGCAATATTGCTCTAGGAAGTTACCATTACAGCTAGCTATCATTTCTCAAACATTTCTCTTTCATCGCTAAAATAATTAAACATTACTGGTGAGAATTCAATCATACGCTATGAGGAGATATTGTTTGCAAAGCTTTTACGATGAAACGGTATTATAGGGATGGGACCCGTTAGATGGATGGATGTTTGAATTTTTTCTGTAGGCACGGGAATAAACGGTTCTTGGTCCACGAGCATTCAACTTTTTTTCGAATATTGTAGATGTACCTTGTTTGCCAGTAACATTCAATTTAATTTTGTTAGGAAAACTAGGTCATTTTGCCATAATGTAGGGGTTTCCTTTCCTAGTGGAGCACTAGAGCTTGATGATGTCTCTCGGTTCCTTACAAGCCGATATTAAACCTTGATTAGTTATCCGGTCACAGTATGGGATTGAGAAAACCTTGATTTAATACGCACATGTTCATCAACTCACTCAAGTCTTTATCAAATTATAAAAACCTACAGATTTTTAAAGTCAATTTGAAAATGTAATTTACTGAGTGAAAACATATGGGATTTCAGTGGAATTTGTTTAAATCATTCACATACATCAAAATATTGAATTAAATCTTACTTTTTTATGTTACAGTTTTCAAATATATAGTAATTCCACCGATTTTAGAATTTGATTACAACATTACATCAGCTAACTATATATGCTTTATTCTCATCTGCAATGTATAAATCCGGTAGCGGAATGAATTTCCTTGGGCTTGGATTTCATTTATCAAATCAAATATTTAGTAACGATGTAAAGTGAAATACCAAGTACTTATTTAATGCTACGGAACTATGTTTACTCGTCGATAATGTTTATTCACTTATGTAAATGAATCGGTATCTGTTGTCTTTCTGCTAACAGTATAGACAATAGTTTAGAAATGTGGGAACTGTCTTAATATTTCCGGAATACACTTCTTACTGAAAATGGCAATTGCGTTAATTGTAATGAATTTATGGTACTTTTACATGATATTGAGAATAATAAGGCAGCTATTAGGCTAATTGGGTTAACCCTCTATTGGGATAAAAATTGATTACAGTTCCTTACACAAAGAGAAAAAAAGGGAAAACGAAAAAAAAAAAATCGACGTCAGTACAAGATCATTTGTTTATGGGGTGGTTCTCAGAATATAAAACTTTTAAGATGATCATCGAATGTGATTAGTTTCCCGAGAGGGACCACTTTGTGTTACTATTGACACCATTGAAGACAACGCTTGTAACCATGTCTATGATGCTTTTCTTAATTAAAATGAAATTAAAATCCCAAAAGGAACTCTGCAATTTGTTAACTCACGTGTTCCACCAACATAAAAATGGAGGCAAATATAAAGGAGGGGCTCGGAATGAAAAATTAAGACCACAAATCGGTCCTGTGGGCACGCTGTTCGGAAACCTGGTATCTTTTAGTGTAAATGGCATACCAATGAAATGATCTGGTGATTATTTTGTCGAATAAATAATTTGTATACAGAGCCATCTGTGGTGAACATAATTGGTAAAAAGTCCTACTGATCTAGCCGAATTGTAATACTTCTGGTGAGTTTACGTGGTGAAAACCATTACAACGACTAGTGTGATAAACCTTCGCGTGTTCCCATATATAACATATAAAACCTCCTATCTATTTTAGTGTTCTTTGATAGGATGAATGCTGGTTTCTAGCCTTAGAAAGGCTATAAAGAATATGATATATAGGGTTACTTTATCGGTTTTGTAGTTTAACTTACCTACCTGCTTTTGATCACGCGCGTATCAATTTACTGACAATCCATCCGGTGATAGTCCGTTACTCCGTATGTCCACTCAGTGTCACCTGACTCGCAATCGGAGATACCAAAACAATCGAAAAGATGTATCGTCAATGATAAATTTCTATTACATATTGAAAGCAAGAACGAATGATAAGGTCCTAAGATAACCCAAAAGAATTTAAACATATTTTTTAAAACCGGCATTATATCTGTAGTGTTTGTCACAACGCTGGGTTTTGTCTTCTTTGTTTTACAAAACCAAACAATAGCCAAAACGATTGCTGCGCAATATTTAGCAATCACTACGCCACGTGCCAAATAAGCAAAATGAACATATATTGTTTACATAATTTTTACACATAAAACAGGTAAGAGTCATTCATTGTTCTCATCATGCAGTAACTTGTTTTCAAATTTAAGTAATTCATGTTTCATTAAGACAAAGTCGGCTAGTTTGTCCAAACACTGTCGCGTTCAATTTTACACATTACATGACACTAGATGGTGAGATTCATGTGATTGTACGTATACTATTACATAATAATATATTTCTTTACATGTGGAAGTGAGATCCATCCTCCATTACTAACAGGTATTACTTACTATGAAGTTTTTATTGTGTATAATTGTACATCTGGTGGCATTTCTAATACATTCCCCATACTCAACTTGCAGCATAATTGATCGAAAAATCACTATGTGATATTGTATTAGTTTGCCATTTGGCTGTTTCTGACCATCTAAATGTCATCGAATGACAAACTCTTTCAACTGAAATCGAACTGATGCACACACCTATTTGGAACTAATATGGCATTTTTGTGCATTTTGACTGATTAAACATCTCATCCTCTGTAACATTAAATTAGACAATCAATACCATTGGTAACCAAGACAACATTTCGGAAGTAGTACCTGCGAGTCGAGTTAACATCCACCAGGGAAACTACGTGTAACTATATGTAAGAAGATAAACCACGTGTGAAACTTTACCAATATTATTTGTGAGATAAGATAACTAATGAAATTATTTCACCTCTATTAAATGATTCCGCCCAACACGAATAACAATAATATATGTGATAAAGGGGCAGGAAACACAAATAAGATAATGCATGGTTTTAACACACCAAAAACATTTCAAAACCCATTCAGATTATTGATTTACAAATGTATAAGTTCACCAGACCATTGCAGTTATCTAGAGCTGTCTAATTGTAAATGCGAAAGGAAAACAACGGTACAACAACTATAGAATGTTGGTTAATGTGTAATGCATTACATTAATTTGTGGTTTTTTACAAATAGAATGAACTGGCGTGTTTAAGTGTACATCAACGTAACAGCGTGTATGTTGTTATCATTTCGATTGCACATTGTCAAGTATATTGTTTAAATGCATTAACCAATGGATAAACTATAAAAAAAAATTAATATATCAATACATCCATAAAATGGCTAGGTGAAATATAATCATCTTATAAAAAGGCTTAAGACAGAGATGACCTAAATCTTAGATCACCATTCTCGACAGTATTAATTCATGTAGCTTTCGCAAGTACATAAATAGTTGATTGTGCGTCAACAGACATGTATTAAAACTAAATATTAATCAGTATCTCGCTTCGTTGTTACAAATCAATATTGCACCAGTTCCGTTAATGTTTTATTACTTTACGTCCATTTCCGGATTATCCTTCAGTCCGGATACAAACTTCCGTTCCGGATATTATTTTATAGCTTCGTATGTAACGCCAGTTCGTGCCAGAAACGATTTCGATCCCAGTTCAGTATTTTTCAATATTTTTTATCTATGTGCATATAATCAAGCCTTTTTTCGAATGCATACCTATTATAAGCAATATCATCGTTGTAAATGGTATTCAAACATATTTCTTAGATGATCCCAATTGTGAATCATAAATATTTGTAAATACAATCCATACAAAATGGAAATTACAAACAACAATAGACCACATACGAACGTCGAAATATAGCTTCATATATAGCTTGGACATTTGTGATGTGAGATGATCAGGTCGGTGGGTATCTAGCTTGCCATAACATCGCTGGTAATCGTACACCTTTCAAACATCGACAAATGGAAAAGTTCACAGAGGCGGTCCGGTTCATACTGCGACAACAAATTATATCTGTCAACAGGAATAAGACAAAGGAGATCAATCACTGAACTTAATTTGATAGCACATTATTTTTTTTCATTCAGGGCAAGGTCATACTACTAAACATACAAAATAGATTATAATAGTTCATTGAAAATAAAGTAAGACTATAATGGACGTGATGTGACAGATTCTGATATGTTTTATAACGTAATCTTTACATATCGTATGTCATTAATGTTTGTATATTTTAGTGTTTAATCTTTGTTTATCTTGACACATCCTTTACTCCATTGTGTCACCTCGATATTGGTCAAAACGTCCAAAACAATAACGAGAACTGTCCGATTCCCACAGATATCTGAGATAAGGACGTTAGTATGAGTTAATATATATACGAAAAAAACCAAGGGCTGTTCCAATGTTCCATTTCTGACATAATATGCAATGTGAAAGGAGTTAGTGTAAATATTCCACGGCAGTTGGTTATGCACTAACCTTAAGACAATACCACTGCTTGACCAGTAAGACAATACCACTGCTTCACCTTAAGACATACCACTGCTTGACCAGTAAGACAGCACCACTGCTTGACCAGTAAGACAATACCATTGCTTGACCAGTAAGACAATACCACTGCTTCACCTTAAGACATACCACTGCTTGACCAGTAAGACAGCAACATTGCTTGACCAGTAAGACAATACCATTGCTTGACCTTAAGACAATACCACTGCTTGACATCCTTAAGCACTACCATCCACTGCTTGACAATACCACTGCTTGACCATTAAGACAATACCACTGCTTGACCAGTAAGACAATACCACTGCTTCACCTTAAGACATACCACTGCTTGACCAGTAAGACAGCAACATTGCTTGACCAGTAAGACAATACCATTGCTTGACCTTAAGACAATACCATTGATTGACCACTTTATGTTCGCATGTACGATATTTAGCGTTTTTTTCGTAACATTTTCGTGAATACATATTTCGCGATCAAGAGCTTTGATTGACATTAGTGCATTAAAATACTCGCGTTCAGGTTCTCTAACAAATTAACGCGAAACTTTGAATATTAAGGAAATGAATATGCTTACAGAAAGTATTGTATTCCCCCGTTCATCTTCTTACTATGGAAATGCCTGCCAATATTTCACAGATAGTGTCAAAAGTACCTTTCCTTCATTACAAGAATATACAATATTACCTTCATTGTTTAACTAAAGCCCTTAAACTATATAGTTTATTTTCTTTTCGTTCCTCCGGGGGTTATACAGCTCCTGTAGTAGTAATGGTTTTAACACCTTAGCCTATTCTTCGCAGATGATATCCTCTCTTCGTACGTCGCAACCCATCGATCTGCTTCCCATGCCAATCCGTCATATTTACATTTCCAATATATTAGTATATCCATGAACTCCAAATGAAGTTTTTGGCGTGAGTGGTCAATAGCTTTGACCATACATGAAGTTAGATGTGACGTTTGATTATGCATTGACTGGTTAGTGAATGGATGATTATATGTCACCTTATACTGCAGATTTCTAACACGTTGTAGTTTATTACAAAGTACAGAGTTATCTCCCTTGTGGGAATGTACGCCGTAGTTATTGTGACGTCTTTATTTTGTGAGCGAAACTCACGTCGTCAAATGCAACGTTACACTAGCAAAAAAAATGAGGTCACAATTCATACGAGCAATTAAGGAACGTTTTATTTTTTATTTTTTATTTTTGTTGTTTACTTGTGTTTAAACTACATTTATTGGAGAGATATTTCAACATGACGCGCTAACGCGAGACATCTAAAATATCTGTCCAACAAATACAGTTACTAAATCAGTAAACAACAAAAAATACAAAAAACATTCCTTTAATATAAATACTAATATTCGACACTTGCCATTGTATAGTAGTGTCTAGAAATGGTAAAGCACGTGACTTTTTTAAACCCCACTTTTATATTTTTTTTTATTACCATATTACCGAACAACACGTGCTTTCACGACCTGATAACGAAGCAAGCATCCAATAGTCAGTCCCATGGGTGAAGTAAGACCAGCTGTATGGCGATGATTGATTATAAACTATACTGTTATTACCCCGATTCTGGTACTTGTTTCCTTTGATAATCAAATAAACTTAGATTATTCGCTCCGTTTACTTAATCCCTGATATTGCCCTTATACAGAATTGAGGATATTTAGATCAGCTCACATTCATATTCTAGTTTGCTGTGGTTTTACGAAGACGAACGTTGCACTATAATATTTTCTTAAATGCGCTTTGCTTTATACCACAAAATGTTAGATTCAACTTCAGGTTTTGTTTATGCTTAAACACTACATCGTCAAATCCCGTCCAGCCATCTTTCCATAACGTATCTGTAGACACGTGTTTTTATGATTCACCTCAATCTAGCCATCACATCTGCATTAGATTCAAGAAACTATCGATTTGACTATGACAGGGTAAAGCGTATTGTCTAGATAGTAATGAGTCGAATTCCAAAGATATCTTTGCAACATACCTTCCTCTGCCAGGGATCGAGCTCGGGACCTCTGGATTACTAGTCTGACGCTCAACCGATCGAGCTAAAAAGAAGTTCTCTTTAGCCGAGCAATATATTGCGGCTAGTATTGACCAGGGTTACATAACGAACAACCGGGTATCAACGAAATTACGTCGTTATAAGTGTAGTTCGTTATACACATATTGTAAACATCTTATGTAGAAGGAAAACTTGATGAGGAATGTAAGTATGACAGCATTGTGTCAAGTGAAACAACTCCTTGTATACTTCAGGGCCCAAACTCAATAATATAGTTAATGTCCAAAGTGTTTTTTATCATTCCAAATCCTAATATTACTCAGACAAATCATTAGTCTTATACATGATTTAAAAACATTTCCATTACAATCTGTTCTTATCAATGGGCCTTTCACAAGGTATATTCGCTTCATTTATTCTAAAAACATTTTCAATTATATTAATTCTCCTGACCAATAACTATTGATTTTTCGTTATAACTTTATGGGGTTACAGTTTACATGCACCAGGAACCTAGCGTTACCCATATAATAGGATTGATTATGTAAGACAAAGATTATGTCACGAAATTGTTTGTCGGTTCGACATTACAAACTGCGTGTACATTGAAATGTCAACCGATACAAAATACCCCAACCTTTTATTTGCGTTTAACGCGTCACTTTTGCGATTATATACATGTATCTATATACGACAGTTTCTAATTCAACAGATCTCCGTGGAGGACTGGCAAACATCTGATGTTTAAATTTTAATATGCCTCTCTACCATCTACAAACATTTGCAATACTCAAGAGAGAGGGTCTCTGAAAGTCACATGTAAAAAAAGTGAATTCAAGCAATACATTTTATAATATCTCATCCTTAAAAATAAACAAAACCAATTAATCAACTACTTTTTAAACTGGTTGTTTCGAGAGATGAAAATAGAGGAAAGATATCAGGTACAGTTCATCAGAATCGATTAGTCGATAATAGAACCAGACACTCCGGTAGATCAATCGTCCTTCACTTTCTAAACAATACTCTAATTTAAAAACAAGATCGCATTGTAATGATAGAGCTATTTCGATAAAAATCAGGGAATGTAAGAACTAATGAAAGCTTTCTTGATGCACACCACGATATATAAAACATGCTGAATTGCACAGCGATTTTTGCACTTGATTTCAAAGAAAGTTCGGCATTGTTCCATCGGTTTTGTCGCTCAGTATAAATCGCGTTAGAAGATCTTACATAAACGTTTGAAAGTTGTTCCACTGCAATAATTAATATTCGTAATTAGTGATTAATCTATAAACGGTAAACATTGCATGATAAAATTTCTATGGAATCCGATCATCAACACTTCATTTTGCAAATGACATTTGTTTGAAACATTTACTTAATAGCAAGGTAACAACTTTTATTCTTCATTCCATTAGACAACGTCAATCACCTTTCACAATAGATTCGAATATTTAAAATGGTGTTAGTTGTCTATGACTTCACTGTCGCTAACACTAAACAATTTTTTGACATACGTGCATGTTATATTGCATTTACAATAAGCAGCTCGAACGCTCTAAGTAAATGAATATATACATTATTTATGACTCCATAAAGTACATTGTGCGTTATGTGCTTATCAATAATGTATGCAACTTCATTGGTTTTTAAATTATATTTATTTATCATGTTTCTATAACTTCGTTCATTATTATTCCATTACATTTACATTTTCACTGCAATCCTACTATGTAACCTTACCAAGCGCAGTTGGCAGTCATATAGACAATGAACTTCAGGAGCTTATTATGACGTCATTATCATTGTGACATCACAATTGTTGTGCCAGTGATCACGGAAGACGGCTGTTCAAATGGCTGTTCCATCCATGACGATAACAAATGATTAATTCATTATAGATGCAAAATTCCTTGGGATTTCATCATAAAATTGTAACCAAATGTAAATATAAGCATTGAACGTCTTTCAGTTGGCATTCATAGCCAATATGAATGCAAACTGGACAGAGGCAGAGGCAAATTCAACATGAAGCGCTAGCGAAAGACGTTCAATGCTTAAAGCTGACAATGCAAGTTAAAATTATTAACATGATTTTTTAAAAAAAAAAATAAGTATACTCGTTTTTCCAAGAATCGTTTATGAGATATTCCCCGGTTGAGGACAGCCATTTTTGTTTTACATTCCGACGACTCACCGACCCCTATATAAAGCGCGTGAATCGACACACGTGCGCTCATTCATGTACCTATACACCTAGCAGTCCACAGGTTATGTCACCTACAAATAGGTAAACAAAACCCTCACCTGTAAAACTATATGGGACTTTTTTTAGCAAGAAAACATGTCAACTCCTCGAAGTTGTCATTTAGATGTTTCTCAAAATAAAATTCCAACGCAAGTGAATAGAAATCCAAAAATAATCCGTCCACATATCTCCACGTATATCATCGTACCCGACGCACTCAATTGACCATATACACGTGACTACGTACCTGATCCGAACGAGCGACAACTATCAAGGACACACACGTGTCGTTGTACATGTACGTGTAAAACTTAGTGTATATTGAAGTGTTTTATTAGTTCGTATTGGACATATGTTGGGATATAGCTGACAAACACATTCATCTATTACTTCAATGGAATATTGTCAGGTGAGTGCAGTGTTTATTTTCAATTTGACATTGTTATTTGCAATATCGGGGCATGTGTATCTGAGACAAGATATGTTTAGAATGATACACGTGTGTCAAGTGTCCCGTGCTTTATATAGGGGGTTGGCCAGTGAAGGTTACTAAGCAGAGCAAAAGAAAAATGGCTGCCACTTCCTTAGATACCACACTGTCATAACTAGGGGATGTCTCAGAAACAATTTTTGAAAAAAAAAATATTTCGTTAATATTTTTTTTTAAATTTCAACTGCATGTTTTTAACTTGCATTGTCAGCTTTAAGTAAACCACACTGGTCACGTTTATATTTATTTTTTTCCTAGGTAAACATGCTTTGTATGTCTGAGGATTCTGTATTCTATTCAAGTCGGCAACCAGTCGCATCATTTGAGAACTAGGATGGAGCAATGGTTCAATCTTTAGTTCCGTCACAAAGTAGAATTCATTTCGTCAATTGCATCTTATACACTAACGATAAACTATTTCCATTGTTATGATATTGTTACTCTAGAGTGTTAGAATCGGGTAAAATAATAGATCTATTCAGCCTTTTATTTTCTTAAAGCTGACAATGCAAGTTAAAATTATTAACATGATTTTTTTTTTTAAATAAGTATACTCGTTTTTCCAAGAATCGTTTATGAGACATTCCCCGGTTGAGGACAGCCATTTGTGTTTTACATTCCGACGACTCACCGACCCCTATATAAAGCGCGTGAATCGACACACGTGCGCTCATTCATGTACCTATACACCTAGCAGTTCACAGGTTATATCACCTACAAATAAGTAAACAAAACCCTCACCTGTAAAACTATATGGGACTTTTTTTAGCAAGAAAACATGTCAACTCCTCTAAGTTGTCATTTAGATGTTTCTCAAAATAAAATTCTAACGCAAGTGAATAGAAATCCAAAAATAATCCGTCCAC
Organism: Argopecten irradians; assembly: GCF_041381155.1. NCBI lineage: Eukaryota > Metazoa > Mollusca > Bivalvia > Pectinida > Pectinidae > Argopecten > Argopecten irradians. The sequence continues at coordinate 16,224,821 of NC_091144.1, forward strand.
ATATCTCCACGTATATCATCGTACCCGACGCACTCAACTGACCATATACACGTGACTACGTACCTGACCCGAACGAGCGACAACTATCAAGGACACACACGTGTCGTTTTACATGTACGTGTAAAACTTAGTGTATATTGAAGTGTTTTATTAGTTCGTATTGGACATATGTTGGGATATAGCTGACAACACATTCATCTATTACTTCAATGAAATATTGTCAGGTGAGTGCAGTGTTTATTTCCAATTTGACATTGTTATTTGCAATATCGGGGCATATGTATCTGAGACAAGATATGTTTAGAATGATACACGTGTGTCAAGTGTCCCGTGCTTTATATAGGGGGTTGGCCAGTGAAGGTTACTAAGCAGAGCAAAAGAAAAATGGCTGCCACTTCCTTAGATACCACACTGTCATAACTAGGGGATGTCTCAGAAACAATTTTTGAAAAAAAAATATTTCGTTAATATTTTTTTTTAATTTCAACTGCATGTTTTTAACTTGCATTGTCAGCTTTAAGAGAAAATAACACATTGGACATATAGTGTAAAACTTATACTATTTACATGTATATCACATTGACCTAATGTTCTGGTTATCAACGCATGCATTGGTCGTGCCGATCGTAAGCTTACATGAAGTTTTCGATATTGTTTAGAAAGCACTTTATCTTCATGGCACACAACATACCTTTATCATCGGACTGAAAACATGAAAAAAAATCTTCGTAATTTTTTATAATATTTACCATTTCTATTGTTGTGATTTATTATTTATTTGTTTCCTCTAAAATCTAATGCAATAAACGCATTTCATCTTGTTGCAACAATTATTGAAACAAACCATTACTTCTGATGTACAAATATATGGTTTCATGTATCAAACAACAAGGAATTGGATCCCGGTTGTTGGTTTTCCTCGGCGGTTACTTTGAACATTTGATGCCTCCGTGCGTGTAGCCAGTTATACCCATGGGTGAACGTCTGTCCCTGAAATGAACAGAAATATCGTTTAGATTGTCAGCTGTGTTCCATCACGAAAATGGTAGCCCTCAGAGGAACGCACCATCGATCTTAGTATATATAGGTCCAGAGGTCATCGTGTTCAGTCATTTCTAGGTCTACATACTACCTAGCCATACTATTTTCTTTACATTATACAAACATGAAATATTAATTATAAAAATAAGTATATATGTACATGAATGTATACTGGTATTTACTATAAACCATCGTTCTGTCGCGACTGCCATTTTCAAGCACGTTAGCGGCGAGAAACTTTTCATGCGTTTATATCAATAGTTTTTGTACCTTTCAATATACAATTTCTTCTACGCATTCAGAAATATGAACTTTTGTGAATTTTATTGTGAAATTCGCGAAAGTATATCACAGACGTAAAACTAAAATTGAACATATTTTTTTTTATATTATCAATACTCTTGTATGATTATACGTGTCATGTATCTCTGTCGTTGCCCAGAAAACACTAAGGACATTGTTATAATGTACTCGTAATATCCATGATTGTATTGTGTTTTATGTCTCCGTAGAACAATGGGGTGTTCCCTAGTATTTTTAAACGTAATTGTACTGTCCATATCTTATCTTTGTAAACTGATATATGGGAGGACACCTATAAGGCTTACAGTTTAAAATAGATAGCAAACACATGGAACTTGGAACTTAATGCAATTAAATAGCTGACAAGCTTTGCAATGATTTGTAACGTCAAAATAATTTTTCAAAATACGATTTTGGTGCGCCAATAAAACCCCATGTTACATACAAATACAATACATTATCGTTTGTATTCACTTCTCAAGGTCAAACACTTTTCAATGATCCATATACATACCCTATGGGGATCGATAGTGGTCATTCCATGAATACGATGGTATGTGTTTCATTACATTCATGAGATTGTTGTGCAATGGATTAAGGCATGTGATTGGTCGATTTGTCTTCCGTCTAGTCACCGGTACTATAAATAGAAAAATGGTTAAGACGAGAACGCATTATCGGATGCATGGCAAAAGAACACCAAATTCATACACGCTGTAAATAAGCATTTATAGGGAATATATTTTGATAGAAAAGCATTTTTGTGCAATGCATATCTTCTCAGCACATATATTGGAAACATTAGAAGTTGACACGATCCACTGTGATTAACAGATGCCTTAATGATTTTGTTCATAATTGCATATTGTTCGTAAATATTCACCTTGATCCCATGTATATGCATTATGAAAATCAATTAACAATGTTGCGATGGAAACAAGAATGCAATCAACTTGAATCAACAAAGGCTATTGATAAATGGTTTAAACTGGATTTGTTTCATCATTACGTGATACTGTGATTGGTCGGTTCCGTGACTTATTCCTGGTAAATATTTTAGATGTGTATTTGGACTTTACATAGATCTCCCATTACAGCGCAACTTGATGAACAAATATATTGTTCATCACACTAGCTTAACTGGTTATTCGTTCCATTATTAACCCAGTAACCGAATTTATGATAACAATGGATGTCGGTATTACCCTGTTATGTGCCCTAACGATAGCGAACCTCTTGCCTTGGTGATATCCTCTATAAGGTTTGCGAAATGTCTCGATTGTAATCCCCTCGATCAGTTATTGTCACAAATCGACTAGATGACCACAAAAAATGGACAGTACATCTAGTGGTGTGTTGTATTTGTATTTAAAGTTTCGGTGAAGTCTCTAGTCAACATGTTTTTGTTTCTTTCTTTGATAACAGTCATTTTAGTTTCTAGTTTTGTAGAATGTTTTTATTCATATTGAAAATTTAAACGCCCGTTTGCCTCTTTTCTGTCATTTCGTTTGTTGGTACTTTACGTCAAAGCAGTGAGAGCATAGCTTATACCACTTTTCAATCAGTTGCCACTGGTTCAATTATATATGATATAGTAAAGATTACCATATCTATGTATTAACCATTATTTACATGTAAGTACATTCCAGCGGTTCTGATCTAGATTCGCGCTATCGCCGTCAATATAGCAAGATAGTTAATTTTGTCGGTTACCTGTGTTTCCAATGTAGACTGTTTAAGCTGTCTTCGTACAATTGTTTATACTTTTTTTTCAAACTGGCATCATGTTTTGTTTTTGTATTTATATAATATGCATTTTTCGATCAAGTAGAAACCCATAACACCATGGTCGTGTTATGATGAACATAAATCATAGTTTCAATGATTAATCAAAACATAAATCAGCTACGTCCATATCTCGTGTGAGAACTGTAAACATCTATTCTTTGTAGTTAGTGTGTTTGCATTGTAGAAGAATTTCAGGTTGGGATATCAGCCAACTTAAACATATCGAATTGATGTTACGATGGCGGTTTTGTAATACTAAGGTGATACTCTAATCAAATGTGGGGACATTGTTTTCTCATTAGGACGGTATAATGTGTTTACTCTACCGTATACATGTTTGACGTCAACCAAAGTGTATTGGTACTGATTGCACGTGTTCCCATAAATAGACTATGAAAGAAGTGCTTCGAGTGACAATGCACATATTTTGACGGGTTTGCAGGAGCATCGGATTGATTAAATCGGGACAACAACGGTATGTGGACTTGGAAAAAATATAGATTATATTGGTAGGAGAGCGAGGGAGGAAGAAGCATGTTCACATTAAACAATATCCAAGGTCAAATTGAGTAAAGGCATAAGGTCAAATAATAATTGTTCATTATAAGGAAACCGTTAAACATCAAAACAAGTACAGAATACATGTATATGATTGCGAAATGTGGAATTAACAGAACATTTCTTTGAAGATGTAGGCTCAATTGATTAAATGTTTAATCGAACTATTCCCTGATACTGGAATGACAAACATAGTTTCCTGTAGGTTGTAATCCCGTAACAGGAAGACGCAATGCGAATATTTGTCATCAGAGAACAAAACAAAACGAGAATGATTGATGTGTTACATGTTAATGTCAGTCGGAAGACATGTTTGAAATCGACACACGCGTTTTACTCCAATATTACTAGGTATGACAAGGGGATCTACCGTACTTTGGAATTCAATTCCGTTCAGAACATACGGTATAGAGTGTTTATACGGGAGGCATACATCACCGCCCTAGTTTGGTGATAGGGGTGTATTAGAGAGCAAAGATTGGTCGTTTTCTTTGTAACAAATGTGTCGTAGGACCCTGATGTGAAACACAGAGACACGCCATTTCTCTATATATTAATCAACATTAGGCAAAGTGCCTTCTATAAATCGTGGTATTTGATGTATAATTTTAGCTTGTAATACGGTCATACATAAGAGGCTATTGATCAAAGTAGAACTGCGAAGTCTGGTACAAGTTTATGGAGCATTCCGTAATGTTCCAGGACAAACATTTACTCAACAAATCGGTATTACTGAGAGTCGGTGGCGTGTGATGTCGAACAAACACAGACCTGTCTGAATGGTCGCCATTACCGGTAATCAGCTTGGTCCAATGCTACTACTAACCCACTGTGCTTCTCATCACTACCCTGGTATTACGTATCTCCATCGACAGTTTAAGTACAATAGGTGAAAGGATGGAGTGATCGGTCGCTAGCATTTGGTTTAGTCTAATGAACCACAAACTTTCACAAACATTATGACAACGTTTAACCTACTTTCCGCCTAATAGTATTGCACCTAACCTAACCACGATGTACAGGCTATTCTTAAAGTTTGTTCCAGTTTTAACTATAAAGATCATATAATATAACACAAAAAGAATATGGCTGGCTTTGAATTCATAAACATGTGTATTACTTGAATATACTAAATACATGCATAAAACACTATATTAAGCAAAACCGAAAGTCGATTCAAATAGAAAAAAAGAAGACACATGTATATGAATAAAGAAATAACACAAAGGCCGCGTACACTGTAACTACGTATAGTTAGGAAAGTTGGTGTCTATTGTTTCAATGAAGATATCAGCCATATAAATCAATATCAGAAATATTTTTGAGGTGGATAACTCAGTATATTGTAATGAGATCAGGCGTTGCTATTCAAGGGTTGTATTTTGCCATATGTGTTAAGGAGATGACACTATGTCTAAAATAGACCAGAAGCCTGCTATCCCAAGGAGAGACAATTAGAATATACCGTAGCCTGCCATAACGCACGTGCTTACCGCATACGTTCTCACCACACACATACTCATCACACACGTACTCACCACACACGAACTCATCACACACATGCTCACCACACGCGTACTTAGTACACACGTACTCACCACACGTGGCCGAGTGGTTAATATGTACCGACATATTACCACATACCCTCCACCTCTGGGTCGCGAGTTCGAATCCCATGTGGGGCAGTTGCCAGGTACTGACCGCTGGTTGGTGGTTTTTCTCCGGGTACTCCGGCTTTCCTCCACCAACAAACCTGGCACGTCCTTAAATGACCCTGGCTCTTAATAGGACGTAAAACTAATCAAACCCAAACCAAACTCACCACACACGTACTAATCACGCACGTACTCACCACACGCGTAATAAGCACACACATACTCACCACACACATACTCACCACACAAATGTTCACCAGACACGCACATAGTACACATATACTCACTTCACACATATTCACCACATACTTACTTAGTACACACATACTCACCTCAAACATACTGACCACACACATATTCACAACACACATAAACTCACCACAGACATACTCACCACAGACATACTCGCCACACATATATACTCACCACACACATATACTCACCACACACATATACTCACCACGCACGTACATTGTACACACCAGACACATACTCTCCATATCCATACTCACCACACACGTACGAACCATATACATACTCACCACTCGCATACAGAGATGGTCATTCTAAAAGACCTTAGATGTAAATATAACGTTAAGCCGTGTTAAATTGAAATATTTCTGTTTGCAAACTGGCGAACATGAACCTAGGTAAACCAGAATGTAATTTCGTTTCCGTTCTGTAATAACACCTGGTATCTCAATTGAATAACAATGCTAAGGAACGATTCTGGCACGGTAGTAATTCAATTAACCCACGCAAATATCTTGAAAACAATGCTTTACATTGATTGTAATTACAGCTTTAACAAAACAGTGTATACAGTTTGTGTAAACAGGAAAACATATTATTTCATGTGATGTTTATTGCATATTTCATTACCGTTACCACAATATACTTTATAAGTCTTACGCCAAAACCATAAAAATGTTTTATTTAGTTGAAACTGCTACAGTAATAACGAGAGTAACTACGAGAATGAAACCAATACAACATTTTGATTAAATGCATGTGTCTATTAACATTTCAAAAGGTTAATATCTTTTATAGTGGTGTTTAAATGAAAAAAAAAGATCTTAACAAAAACTAAATAGTTGGCTATTTTTATACCAGCCATTTATACGTTAGCTAGCGATTGTATTATATGAATTACAAATAAGCTGTTTAAAAGCATATATCAAAGACGAAATAGCTATATTGAAAAATGGCTTTATATATACCAAATCCTATGTCTGCCAAATAGATATTTCATTAAATAGTGAATAGTGATAAGTCCACACTTAATATACATGTAGTGTCATTACACCGCATAAAACAGTATTATTTTATATTGCTAAAGGACAGGCTGTCAATCAAAGTTATAATTTTATTTAATTATGATATATTATGAGTTGCTTATCAATTATTTATAATTATTTTTACTTATGATTATTAGCGTTCGATTTTTGTGTACTCTGACGGGGAAGCGTCATACTGGAGGACAGAAATGAAATGCACGTATCTGATTGTATTGTAATTGACTGACATTTGTTTAATTGACGGAAATCGATAGTACGTTATGGTCTGAGGGGCTCTGTGAAACAACTCCAGCAGTAATACCATTATGCCGATGAGAAATGCCGAAACAATTCTCTGTGAAATAAAACTAGAGACAAACGGTGTTGCTCATATTACTAGATTGTGTGTTTAAGGTGTATTGTCAGATGGTGATTAGTAGAAGTTTTAAAATGAACACGGTATGATCCACATTATCCTCCTGCAGGTACCAGACGATTTGTCACAGATAACACTTTATACCATGATTCCGTGCTCCCATAGTCATGGTATATGTATCAAAATTGTTATCGATCTAAACAAATTACCATGCTTGTGTAATTTTTCTGGTTAGCATTAATTATTGAAAGGATAGAAGGTTACTGTCGGGATGAATTGGTAGTGTAGTGTAACGTATTGTTTTCCTGTCTATATAGATCAATACTGGCACACAAAGGTGTGTCAATGTTTATTGTGCCACGTACTTGGACCCAACAATATCTTTTCCTATACTGGACGGCTGTTTTTCATTATACATGGGATTTATCCTGAATTTAGGAATGTCTTCCAACTGATAAAAGAGTCGTGCTGAAACCACCGAGGTTGGTGGCAATTTTCGGAATGTGTTCCTTCTGATAAAAAAGTCATAACGAATGCACACTAACTAACTACTTTGGTTGACGGCAGATTTCGGAATGTGTTTTCCTACCTGATGATACCGTATTCGTGTATGGGTACCTGTCTTGTCATGCCGTCCGTGCGATACACCTATCCTTCACTATGAGGATATAGTATCCGATAGTCACTAGTACAGTAACATCGCTAAATACTAATAAATATCTTCAGTGCTTCTCTGTGCATTTATTAGATGAAATAATCAGCTGACAGTATCATAAGCTATGACTGTGTGTACGTACATGTGCTTCCAATATTGGCGTGGAGGGCCCAGCATCGTCACGGAGTACTTTTCGGTGTTAAACGGCACTCAGCACAGCAACTTTGGCCTTGGATTGGGTTCAACTTTTTCTCATAGTCTCGGCTTGTCCTCGGTCGGTACTGAGCAACAGTATTAGTGTTGGTGTCTCTTTACCCCTGGACGGTGTCACTCAATCACCGCGAGGATATGGCACCTTCGCTTTTTATTTAATTTCTAAAGACTAACAGCAAGTGTTTTGGAAGGTTAAAGATTAGCATGGGATGTAGTATCGATAAGGTCCACGTGTACATGTGAATTATATATTGGCATAATGTTCTCATGAGATTATCATGATTGTGTTCTGCGAGAGGTGTTTGTTTCGTTATGTTTAAGTGTTGGTTTTAATATAACCTAGACAGTATAGTGTGTACATCTACTGTGACACCAAGCTGGTCGTGTTACATTATCTACAAAGGAGTTTATACCATTTGTTTACAAACCTTTAATCATGAATACTGCCGTGACAGGATTAGTACATACGGATGCCAAAGAAAATTCCGTGGGGTCAGGACTGCACGGTGCAACCATTACAACCAACATACCTATACTGAACTCTCTTCTTAAAAAATGTAACTGTTTTGTGGTTCGTTGGTTCATTCTTCAGTTCTTCGCAACGAAAGGTACGTGTGCTTTTTGTTTAGAAAATGAAAGTAAACATTGTTAAATGCATTAATATTAATGATTTAGAAAATATTTTTACTTATATTGATCTGTTTTGTTTGACAAGGATAAGGTTGATTAAGTTGGCGACCAAATGTATACTTTTAAGAAACATAGAATGGTTAAACAATCCGCAGGGTACAATCAGGATCTAAGGAACGTTTGTTTTGACATGACGGATTCTGCGCATGCCCGATTCATGTAAACAGGGATTCTTGTCTGATGATATACCTATGCAATGTGTACACAAATTGATGCATGTGTCTGTCACATTGTCTCACTGAATACACGAAGACACATATCTCCGTATTGGTAGGACGGATAAGAATACGGGTCGATTTGACGCTCAAAATTAGGAGGTTATATATACAAATGGTAGCGCCTCCATGATGAGAAATGAATTTGTCATTTACGTTTTTGCTTGAGTGATGATAGCTCAACGGGGAATTATTGCATTCAAACATTTTGTTTTGTAACAACATTATTTGATATTAAATTAAAAATCAAATGCTTCAATTGTAATTCGTATAAGTAGGAATGAGATATGTTTATTTGAAGGAAATATTCAAAGACTTTTACAAATATAGACAAATTGTGATAACCTTTTATATAAAGTTTACATGGTCTTTCACGGACAATGAATGTGCAAATTGCACCTTCGTAGGATATCTGCTAGTATGATTTACCGGGAACACATTGAGTAGGAATCCCTTTTATAAACTTAAAGCAACTGCAATTATATATTTGATGATACCTTTAGCACTAAATGTAAACAAGGAATATTATAATTCGTGTTACTTTTTATTAGTATGCATTGTCTTTTTTTAGGATAAATTCGCTTGGTAATAAATTGTCTTAAAATACTTATAAGTAAGTAACCATAAAGTTCTTGATGTCGGTTCCAATTCAGACTGATTATTCGTTGCATATCTAAGTTCGTTAACGAAAACAATACATATGAATATTACATGACTAACTTGATTAGCAGATCAGACGAATGTTGATACTGCTGATGTGTTTACAGATAGTCACGACTATACTACATCACATGTGTAAAACTACTTGTTGGGTAGAGTGAATAGACACGACTGTTAATACAAACATAACTCCGGGCTGCTGACATGTTTACCGTTATCATAATAGTTTGCTCCCTATGCATAGCGCCTTGCCCCTTCAAGGTGTGTCTAGATCATCAAAGACAACGGGTTAAATATTGTACACATTGCCTTGGTTGATCCGGGGTCCGCAATGGTGGCGGCCTATATAAATATGACCTTCTCGCCTGGATGTGTTTATGGCAGCACTTAATATGTATACATGCATGCGGGTTTATATGATGGAAATGAGAATAGTATGATCCATCCCTTATGAATTACTGACAACAGGTTTATTGGCACGTGTGTATCGATTCGAGCATTTACCGATGTGAAGCCGCGTGCATTCTTTATGTCTTTTGGGCAAAAAGCTGCAAAAATTACAAGTCGCTTCCATATTGCATGACGTGTCATATTACAAATGAAGCCTTCAAGATTTTTCTGTTTCTCATTGAGTTTTTATCATCATTATATTTCTTTTAAAAATAAACTCGATTGCAAGCTGCAACGTATTTATAAAATACGACTATATGTAAAACATATTTATAGCGAATAAACTCATTTAACAGCAAAATGTCAGTTGAATAGGTTACTACACACCATATCAATAGAACGGATTCCGAAAAGTAGTTCTACCTACATGTAAACGTCTAGTTCAAAAGCCATTTAGTTTTTAGGTCATTTCCCGGCAAATCAATGATTGTTTTTGAAAAAGCAGTACGATTTCGGAATACAATGCCGGCCCACTCTCCCATGATAATTGCCATTTAGACTTTATTCCATGTATCGTTTTGGTAACTTAGAGACAATGAATATATACTGTCGTTCTAAACGTTTTTGTTTTGCATTGAAACAAACTCTAAATTTTCTCTCACTAAATATTTCCGTAACTGGCCTTTGTATTATAACTGTTATTTATATATACAGTTCAGTTTGAAATAAATGCTTCTGTTACAATGAATTTCTCCAATATCCATTTTATAGATTTCCCAACCCTCTGACCCAATTGTACTAGCTACTACCAGAAAGGTTATTGCCATCTGGCGTTCCATACTTGCATGTTTTTCCATTACCTTTTCAATCCAGCAATTTATCTTCGCGTGTTGTTACTTAATGTATGTCTGCGTATATTCGTATATTTTATTACCGCTTATACCTGTGTTATTATTTTCAAATCGACAGTACATCATAATATACGTTAATAATGAATATCGTATTGTAGTCAGCTGTATGTCAATTTTCAAAATGTAAAAAGACTATACATATGCAGATATAGAAATAGCATAGCATCTTAAATTAATGGCACACGGAACACAATATGAATGGTATCTAAATAATTTGGATGAAATAAGGAAAATAATATTTGCGTCACCTTTTAAGAATCTCTAATCTCTACACTTAATTAAACTCCATGTTTGTTCTTTGTAACCTTGATGCAAATTAAAAACTAAGAAAAAAATATTCAAACAATAGGAATCAACAAGTGTTATTTGAGAAGGTGAAATATTATTGGGCATATAATGTTCCGATTACGAGGATGTCGAATGACTGTGAGCTGCATGATATTTAAGGGAAAACGCCGAACCAGGAACAGATTGTTTGCAGTGGCATAATAGCACAGTCAGCAAACATTACGATATCATATTTGAACAAAAGAGACAGTAAATACGAAACTCTCGAAATCAACTTATATATGGCATAAAGTATCGCGGTGTTAGTTTCGTAATTCAAAACTGCATATTAATTGCATTAACTGCATTTATTTGTAGTAATATTTTGATTAAAGTAGTATCAGTACGAATGATCTCTCACCATGTTTACACGGGAATCATTTCAAAATTCGCAGATAGTCCTGGAATTACATCAAAGGTATGATGCTAATGGCAGGTAGATTTATCACTGTGTTGCACATTTTTTATTTACAGATATACTCTATACAGATGAAAACGGATACAGACCAAAATCTTGTTAAAATAATGTATTACAATAGCAACGAGTGGCAGTACTTTTTTGTTATAATCTGTAAATATGCAGGTGTATCAATTCTGAATAGCCTTGGATTGTATTGTAAAAGAATTGATTAACTTTCTTGTTACAACTTGTATATGCGGTAACACGGTTTAAAGTGTATTCGTTGTCGACGAAAGGTTGAGCCTCAAGTGACGTATTCTGATACATACCATGAATAGCAATTTACATATGTCACATATGCAGTGATACATTTGATAGGGAAATGCATTAACTTGTCATAGAATGTATATATGTGTCTCAAGTTACGACCTATGTAACAGGTACTATTTTGAAAAGTCATTTAATTGCCAATGAGTGTACACTTTGTGCCTCAGATACTATTGGCGTCATATGTTACAATTTGCCTAAACAGCAACAAATTTTGAAAGACATTCACTTATTTATGAATAGACATCCAGGTAGACGAAAATACAAGCAGGACTGACTACAACATGACATACATCTACATGGGTATTGGATACCTATGGATAATTCATGAGACCTTCCTACAGAACCATGTCCCAGGTGAATTAGTGTCAGCTGTACGTTATAGTTATATTGTCTGCCACCGAGACGATAGTCATGGAAGACTGATTCGATAGAATGGCACACCGTATAGGTATTCTTTCTATGGTAGAATGATTTTTGCTGATACTGATAAACGATTTGTTACAGTTGTGATTTTAATAACATTGGTTCATTAGCATTGAAAGCATACCAATAATCAGTTAGGGGTAGATAATAACTATTCATCACATAGGGAAAGTCATCAAGGTATCAAAATGGCATCGTGCTACTTTTCCATGAAATCGAATTAACACAAAATTATAAGCTCTATATATCTCGGCAAAATATTATCGTTATCAAAATGCCTGTTTTTTATTGAAGCGTTGTCACTGACAGAGGATAAAATGGAAGCATTTCTCTAGAATTATTGCGATAATTCCTATTATTTTGGTTGATAACTTGACAATTGTAAATGAAATTTGAAGATGCGTGACGATACATGTTGTAACACGACCTTGGTTCGAGCCTGTATGTAATCAATAAATTATCTGAACTCTGTTTAATTTCATACCTGCGTCTTTAACTGCTAAATAGTATCTTTGTTATAATTTTTATTTTTCATAATGAGGTAAAAACGGCATAAAGCTAGTATATTAATCATATGAAATAAAAGGCCAAAATAAATTCAAAGTAAGATAAAAAAATCATTTAAATGGAATATATATTCAGCCACTGAAAGGCCTTCTTCAGTAAAAAACAATTCTGTAGTAGACGCAGTCAGTTCTGTTTAGTTTTAGCGCTTGTTGCTATAACTCTAATACATTGGCAAATACGGCATTACCTGATGTAAATCAAAATATTGACCAGTATGACGCTGTAAAATAAGATTTGGTACAAATAATGCAATACGGAAAATTTGAAATAGAAACTGAATAAAACGAAACGATATTCAATAATATATCAATCAATTAGCGAAACGAAGTTAGCAAATGCCATCATTGTATATGTCAACCACCGGACATGTTTATTTGCCAAATTAGATAATTAAGTCGTCAATAAACGTGTCTGATTCATACATATACATCAGGTCCTGCCTAAATATGCACACTAATACGATAATGTATAATTACAGTAACGTCAGAAATCGTTTAGCCTGAATTCTGGTACAAACAATCCACGACAATTGACCCCACAATGTACTCCTATAGGCCTTATATGCCGTGCCACTGTGTACATGATAGTCCGTTGGGATAAGCCAATATGGATGACGGCTTACTCTCCTTGCACTTATACATCTGAAGTTGTTTAAAGTTACATCTGTATTTTTTTTATGCCGCGACCATAGCAAAAATCCATTAATTATCAATTATTTTCGGAAAATGTAACAAAATCTTCCGTTCGGAGCTTTAAAATCCATTTATTATTTTCAGGGCTCGTGCACTTTCACCTGAAACGTACCAGTGGTGATCTTCAAATAACAGGAATGTTTCGCAGTTATGGTTACACAACACGCCAAAGCCTTTCTGGGTGTTAAGATTATGTTCTTTAGCTAGTTCCATACAAAATCGCCACATCTGTCTCCCTGAAACACCTATAACACCAACCAGCACATCCACATTAGAATGACAACAGGTTTGGACTTAAAATTCCAGATTTATGTTATAACGTCTTCTCGAACCTCGGTGATAAGCATGCGGTTTTTAGTCTTTTCCTCTTTTACGACACGGGCTTGGGACCGACTACTGCAGAGTTCAAAGGGCAAACAAATAGCCCCATTCCTTTTATACTGAACATTTAGCAGGGGCAGATAACCCGTATTTAAACAAACAACTTAGACGTCTCGCTATTGGAATATATTCTAACATATTAAAACGTGTCAATGTTGTATTGACATAGAACGATGCGTTTGTATCTTCGTAACAGCCACTGTAACAAACACAACATTAGGTTAATTTAATGATTAGATGTGTTGTCGGCGATTAAATGTGTTTCCAACGCAAAAATATCTCACTCGCTGATGAAATAAGACAATTGGTTAGATGGTCAATGTTGTGCTATATGTAAGCGCGGTATGTGTTTAATAGAACAACATTAAGATTCACATGATTTCTGAACATTAAAGGGTACCGGTTCGTCTGATACAATATGGGAGTTGGTGAAACTAGGCAAACATCATCAAGAATCTGTCCCATTGCTTGCAGTTCAAGGGTGATATCAATCGGTAGAAGACAAGTGATTGAACATGTTGGTCGTGGTGATAGATAGAGTTAATCAGTCTTACTACAATGTACAAAATCAGTCTATGTGCGGTGGTCGGTATGTCTCAATCAAGGGGCTAGGGTTTTTACTTAGGTGTTATGTCCTACATGTACGCTTTCCTAGAAAAAAACAACAAAAAAACTTGCAAACATACCATGCTTTTAATGATTGATTTCTTAAAAAATACAATATTTACGCATGTTTCCGGACTGAAGTTTCTTTTTTTATTTTTTCATTATAGATATCATGTTACGCTTGAAATGTAAGTTTTAAATCAGATAAATATATTTCTTTTCTCAGATTTATAAAGTTCTATGATAAAGAATCGTAACCACGTGGGTCAGTCTAGTTATCACTGATGGTGGGGAGTTAATAGATTAGTAAATAGATCTGATAAAATCAATCCTTTATAATAATTCTGTATGCCACTTTCTCCGATATAACCAGGAAAACGTTAAAACCGCTGAACATTTTAAAGATAAAATCAAACAAACATTTAGCGTTTTGCGTATATAGATACGCGCATACCCAACTTAAGTTTCGTTTTCGTGCTCTGTTTGATTTTCGCATGGTCATATGATACACATTTTTTACATTCAAGCAGTAAGCTTTCTTTCATGACGTAACGTAAATGTATAAAACTATGAATGAAAAGAGTTTGATAAATATGGTAGAAATAAAGGCGACAATGGCAACAGAAGAAAGAAAAAAAATATGCTTTATTGCAGGAAACTTTTAAAACAATCGGTGAAGGTACGAAATTGAAAAACTACATTGTGTCATATTTCCTTTATTTATAGATTTCAGTTATCCTCGTTGACAATATGCTATCGTTTAAATGCCAGCGTATCAAATTGTATAACGAAAGTCGTACCCTAACTAAAGTTCCTCAGTTATCAAACTTCGTTATTTTATCTATATTTGAAAAGCGAGAAATATTTAGATATTGCCCTATTTCAGAGAGAGGGTAAGGTCCATGTGATACTCAGACAAATCAAATGGCACCAATAGATGAAATAGAAATGTCATTTATAAACACAGTTTCAGCTATAGGCGTAATTCCAGATATGTTTTTTCTTATCATTCATCTCAAGTGAAAAAGTCCACACATATGCATAGAAATAAAATATACTAGTACAAACAGTTTCTGTACCTATGCCAATAGCAACAATATATCCTATTGCAACAGTCGCGTTTTGCGTTATTGGAGAAGTTTTCCTATTGACAACCACGCGTTAAAATGCTTTGGGTAGCTTAAGGGATTACTGATAGCAGGATTCTAAAACGTGAAGCCTCATATAACATTGTCCCCTGAATATACGGATTTCGTTAAAGATACGCTGTAAGAAATAGTTTATCCTTACTCCATATGAAAGATTCATACGTATGTCTGAGACTGTTGCCAAAATGAAGATTTAGCTACACATAAAACTGGTCATAGTTGATGATAGCTATCAACCCTATACCAGGCTTGACAGACTGTGGTGTGGAGTGATATCCTCCTCTCAATATGTTACTTATTGGTGTATCGCCTACGTGATTCCACCTATTACTATACTTTGCCTTAACGACTAAAGTTATTCAATGTCGTTCTGAACTCTGACATACTCGTATAACGTATACAAAGTCAGTTGTTATGTTTATTCTATTCATATTTCGATGTGTGAACACTTTCTGAAAGATCATTAACATATAGTTGTTGTATAGTTTTGAATGGTAACAGCCTTATAGATAATACATTCATTAATCATTTCAATTTCTGTGTTATTCTAATACTTCACAGTATGATAATATATTTTTTTCAGTTCATTAATTGTTTTTAATAATTTATAGAATAAACTGTGCCTTAGTGATATGAATAAATAAAAAAACAAAACAATATTCTTCTGCAGCGATTTTACTGACTTTACACGGATGGACACTGTTATGGTTAGTCGGGTTATATATTATTCTTATGAAAGCCTTATGACATATTGTAAGATGAAAGGGACATATATCTAGGTATAAACACATACCGTATATCTGCAGTTCCGGTTATATATCATTAGATATGTACTTATTCAACATAGCTTGTCGCCATCTGCCTAACCCATTCATCTGCCACACGCGTCTTCCATCAAGCACGTTCTCCTCATATACATAACACGTGCATTCTATTACATATACCAATGACGAGAGTGTAACACGGATGAGGAATGAGATACCTTACAACAATTAGCAGCAGGGTCGTCAGTGTCAGCCTATTTCATGTAGTAGGGCTCATATTATACACACGTGTTAAACATAGCCTTTACACATTCCACATTCCACAATGCACGTGTTTACACGTGATTCCGACCTTGGTAGAAAGAGGTTTCCGTCACACCTTCAGGAGACGCAGTGGTTCATTACACAATGGGACCTGTTCAAAGACATAACCTGACACGTGGAACCAATTACTATTGATCCGCTTGCCAAAGATACCTGTATTCGTTTACATATACATAATGCAATTGCAGTGGACCCGCGATAATCCGAACGTCGATTGTCCGGAAGACCCATAATCCGGAGGGATATGTCAGGGTACGGTTATGATTTATAACTAAGAAAAAAACCAGCAATCGGTAAAATCCGCAATCCGGACATTTTGGGCTGGAAATGCAATGTTTGGATTAACGAGGAACCACTGTCTACTTATAAAATGACAATTTACGGGAAATGACTTACATGCATTGTGCATTTGTAACGATTCGGTATAGTTTGCTCTTGAAAACTATGGTATCAAATGCTGAGTACCTCCTGAACAAATCTTCATGTTTGTTTTACAAAGGCTGCTTTAGAAGTATCTAGGCTTGTGTTTCCCTTTCACAATTTGATATACATGTATAAACATGTTTTATCAATACATCGAAACAGATTCTATTTCCTAAGTACTTGTTCTAAACAAAAAAGAGATGTTCAATAAGTGTTATCATGATAAAAGATACAAGTTTCAACTATATTAAGTTGTAAGAAGTTTGTAAAATGACGAAAACATATTTGTACCATGTGAAACGTAAATCAGGTCAGCAGTTCATGCAATAATTTTTTTTATATCATTTGTGTATTTATTATCATCAAACCACCTATGAAGTAGCGTTTTACGAACACCAATATGAAATATCATTTCACGAAGACCAAATAAACTGATTCAGAACAGTTTTAGCTATATAATACATAATATATGGAACGTACATGTAATTCACTGTTACAAAATGTCTTTTTTGGCGAAGGAAATATTTGTGGGTTGAATGCCAATGTTTCATTGATTTCTTTGTTACTTTGAAAACAGATAGTTGAAGAAAAAACCGAAGTGTTCTGGGAGGTGTGAAGATGGATAGCGATTCCGATTGTTATGAAATTTCGCGTGAAATAAAACTTGCGAGGCTATATAAAACAGAAACATGTTTAGATGTATACATTTTCGTTCGTCTGCTTATAGATTTTGTCACGAAAGGGTATATGTACAATTTTCTAACAGCGTTTAAGGTGTTTTACCATGTATATAAAAAAAATCTCGTGTATTATTTCAATGGCATGAGTTTGATGACTCAATGGTATGCTTTCCGTTTTAAAACTTCTTTTGGGGATCTGGAAACTCTACATAGATGCAATTGAATTTTCAGCTAGTGCTATTATATTGAACTTTTATCATACCACATCGGCATCAATCCTAAAACAACTTTCAAAGGACCACTGACAGTGAGCTACGATAAGGACCAATAAAGCAAAGCAAACGTTTTGTCTGAGTTCCGTGTGTTACTGTTCCCAAAAGGATGAGTGTGTAATTACACTAGAAAATCGCCCGAGGATATAGCACAGCATTTCACACTGATGCATCGTGTTGTTTTGTATTCTATTTATTTTGCCAAAATAGTTATCGGTTACGCCGTTGTGTATTTGAGATATGGTACATGTCTCTGTCTAATGTATCGTGTTGAGAGAACACATTTCACCATTCTCTAAAGAGCATCAATTCAGGCCAAACTTATAATAACAGACATCAGGAATATGACAAAATACATTTTCTCTTCCAATAAAACCGATCAATTGTGTGCTATTTTCTTAAATCCTTCAATGCGTTCTATTTCCACTATAGTTCTCCCGAGAAATGTTCAGGTACCAAATGAGTTTGAAAATGAATGATTTTCGGTTAAGTTTAAGTTTTCGAAATATTCATTTCATGTTTTATGGTTGGATGTTGGTATTTCTTTTCATTCTAGTAAGATTTGTGTTTTCGTCAAATTTTGTCATGACTGGTCTCCAATAGGTCAGAAGTATGAATGTGTAAAGCTTTATCTATAACCAACAGAAAACTAGGAAATATTATAAAGTTGACAATAATTATTTGCAGTCTTTATTTTTAGTATGCCTATAGTGTGCTATTCGCTTCACTACAAATGATAATAATTTCCAGAGTCATTCCCGCCGACAGTTTGTCTAAGTAACTAAAATAATTGAATTGAATAGAATTTTAAATGGAATTTTTAAATTCTGTTGGATGATTTTGATATTTTGAAATGCTATTAATATGTCCCACATTCTCTAATTAAGTATTCAGCGTACTATTGTCTGTTGTAGTATTGTAAGGTTTATACAAAAGTATTATGCATGGTGATTAACGCGTAGAAATTTCCTGCTAAACTGTTACACATTTAAGATGCCATGTAATTATACGATGCATATATATATCTTATAAGCTTGACCAAGTACACATGGATCGATTGGAAACACATCCGTAAAGAGAATTTTGATTGGGCGTTTTATTTACGAATTTATTTACCTGTAGGTAGTGCGTAAAAACTGCTGACATCATTGTATAATCTTAAAAGACCTTCCGAACTTCTGCATTAACACAGCATCGTTCCGGCCTCTTTTGTAGCTCTAGTAGAACGCTAAGCACCATCACCCTTTTGCCTATTTACTTATATGTTTAAGTATATGATTTTTGTATATATATTGGTAGGAATCATTTTTATTCATTTCGTCATGACATATAAGCTAACTTCGCTCACCTGCTTAACGTCAAACAGATCCATTCATATTTAGCTATCCCCATGCTATACATTTCCAATAGATAGACCATTGGCACTCCTGACAAACAGCTATCAGACATTTCTGTGCATATCTCTAATATATCGAAATTAAGATATATATATTTACATTTTCTCATGGGGCCTCAACTCTATCGATAGAAGTAAATTAGTTTTCACACGTGTTTTCACCTTCCAGCATTGTGTCTAGAACTATTTCATCATAGAAAGCTGATCCCTAAAAACACATATAATAGAATATCGGATAGTCTGTAAGATAGATCGATGCTGATCTCGTCAAAATCAGACGTAGACACTCTTGGAAAGTTAAATTTATTCCTACTCATATAGAAGCTATTTAAATCGTTATTGTTACCATCTATTTTAACCGGAAATCTTACCTTGTGTTTTTCTGTCAGCACACAACACACACATATCATAAGACCTCACATTTTAAAAGTGGGTGGATAACAAAATAATGCAAACATTATTCAAAAGGTAACAAACCTGACACAACATATAACAATAGTAAATATAAATGTAAAAGCTTGTTATAACGTTCACTGTGACGTTTCTAAATGGGTTCGTCACTTATAGTGAATGATCTTGGTTAGTGACTAGTCTACAGAAGCAAATATATACAGATATGACTACTATTTGGTAGCGTAAAACATTGCATAAATTCCGAGCGATTAACAATATCATATATAAGTATATATACAGTGGTCTGCCTGACCATCGACACCTGGTCTTAAAGATTGGGTATACAACAAACAATCTATATTCACCGACTATATCCTATAGTCGTCAACCACCCCGTGGTCACTGACCGTGTCACTGACTACCGTGTAGTCGTTAACCACCCTGTGGTTACTGGCCTAGTCGCCGACTATCGCTAGCCGATGACTCTCGACAACAGTGTTGTCGCTGACTACCTTGTAGTCGCTGACTACCTATGTAGTCGCTAACCACCTTGTGGTTATATGCCTATAGTCACTGTCCTGTGACTCCCGACAACTACGTTGTCGCCGACTACCTTGTAGTCGCTAACCACAGGTGTGGTTATATAGTATAGTCACTGTCCTGTGACTCCCGACAACTACGTTGTCGCCGACTACCTTGTAGTCGCTGACTACCTATGTAGTCGCTAACCACGCTGTGGTTGTTACTACCGACTATACTATGTATGCGTAGTCATTGACCTATCACAGGTCACGAGCCGCTGCCAAACACTCTATCAAGGGGAATACTGTTATAGCATATACCTGATATTCTCCGATCTTCTCAGCTTGAGTGTTGATTTCAGACTGACATTCGTCTGCGAGCGCGGGCTTTTATACCCTCGGATTTTGTCAATCCGGGTCTCGCAAACGCTTTACTCGCTAGCGTAAACTTGACTAGCCAAGCGTGTAATACACCGAGACAACAAACAGGAAACCCGGACGCACACATGTTGTAAACAAATATGCGGCGATGCCTGATCGGTATGTGTTAATTATTATTCATTACATTACCCACGCCTTCGAGGTTGAAGCTTCCACGCTTCTTAATCATCAAAACTGAATTACAAGAATCATAGAAAACACACAAGTAATGAACCATCAATAACTTTTAATATAAAGTAAAATGAATGTTTTTCTCCCCTATATGAGTCTATTCACGGCTATCACCAAATGCCTTGAAGTAGAAGAATGTCTCATCTACGGTAGTTTGCTTTACACGTTTATCAGCCTCATGATAGCGATAAGTTGTAGTGACAGTTCTCTTAGTGGTGTTTAAAGCCGTGTCCGTCTGGACACCTACACTGACAAAACGACGGGTCACTGTTTGAGTGTGTCGTTTGATAGGTTGTTCAAGAGTTACAGGTTTGGGGATAACATTGCGTAGATCTGTTGCGCGTAACTTCTTGCTCGTTGCAACGTTTTGCTCCATGGCCGCTCTTTTCTGGTTAAAAGGCAACGTAGGTTTAGTGGACTTCCGAATGACTCTTCCAAGCAACGAATCATCATTAGGTTCCTGATCATTGCATGTTCCTTCTGCCGAGGTAGATGCTCCTTCCTCAGGTTGGAACACATGATCACTAGATTCCATTTCTGATTCCTCTGACAGTAATGGCCCCGGATCCTGTGTTTGCCAGTCTTCTGGTGATGAGACATCATAATCGCTATCCGAGTCACTATTATTACTGCTGCTGATGCTTAAGGCTACGTCGCCTTTCCCGTCAGGCTGGCTGGACACTTGTCCTACTTCAGGCTGACTATTCTTGTCTTCTGATTTCTGGTGCCTTTTCTCATGGCGGGTTAGGTATATTTGCTTTGACGTTGTAAAATTGCAGTGGCTGCAGGAGAAGGGATTCTTTTCCGCATTTTTCAAACCACAAAGCACCAGGTGCTCCTTAAGCTCATCAGTTCCAGCTGTCCGGAATTTACACATTGGGCAGGCCTTCATTGGAGTTGTTTTAGTGTTTACCATCCTGAAAGTACAGAACACTTTGATTAGAGGGAATATATATCAGTAATATCACATATTACTTTTGGCAATAATTTATTCATATTATTCTGGAAATTGTATAACATTTTAGAACAGAATATAATCAGAGTGTTTGGCAGGTGCTTTCCTATGCCTACGACCTTGTCGTGGTACTGTCTTTGTACCCTTCAGACATTCATCCTCACACTTCAACTCTGTCTCACATTCAGGTATAAGGGTAGAGGAACTCTCCTCAAATGAATTGTTCACATTCTCTCCAATTAGGTCTTGCTTGCTCTCGAAGCAACTCTCATTCACCTGTGTCTGCTGCTCTTTTACTTTTGCAAAATCTTCAGCCTTTTCATTTCGTAACCGCTGGGTTTTCTTTGGTTTCATGCGGTCCACATGAATGACTTGCATCTTTCCCTTGCGTCCACAACGTACGCGATAAGTCACGTCAGTGAGTTTGGCTATCACTCGGAATGGACCTTTCCAGCGGCAAGCAAGCTTCGGGCTTTGCCCTGGCTTGACATTAGGGAAAAAGACAAAGACATCATCACCAGCTTTAAACTGTTGCCATGAAAGTTTCTGGTCATGTAGCTTTTTCTGTCGCAACATCTGGCCTTTGACATTTCCTCTGACCAACTGATGTGCATCTTCCATCTTCTCCTGTAGTTCCCAGGCCCACGTGTTCTGTGGCAAGGCTTTCAAGTTCCGTGGCATGGAGTATTGTAGATCAAGTGGAGTAGATGTCTCTCTTCCAAGCATCATAAAATTTGGTGAATGGGAGGTAGTCTCATGTTCGGTTGACCGATATGCCATCATGACATAAGGTAAGTGTCTATCCCAGTCAGTGTGTCGTTCATTCACAAAGGCCCTTAACATTGTGACCAATGTCTTATTGAATCTCTCGACCATACCGTCCGACTGAGGGTGGTAGGGAGTGGTACGGGTCTTTTCAATCTGCAATATGTGACACATTTCCTGAAATAAAGCACTCTCGAACTGAGATCCCTGATCTGAATGGATTATGCTTGGGACTCCGAATCGACAAACAACTTCTTCCACTAGTATGCGTGCTACGGTCTCAGCGCTCATATCTCGCATAGGGAAACTCTCTGTCCACTTAGTGTAATAGTCTGAGATGACCAAGATGTGCCTGTTGCCATCATCAGTCTCAGGTAG
Organism: Argopecten irradians; assembly: GCF_041381155.1. Taxonomy (NCBI): domain Eukaryota; kingdom Metazoa; phylum Mollusca; class Bivalvia; order Pectinida; family Pectinidae; genus Argopecten; species Argopecten irradians. The sequence continues at coordinate 16,247,910 of NC_091144.1, forward strand.
CTCGCACAGAATGTCCATGGCTATACGCTCCATGGGATAGCCAGACTCTGTCACCTGCATAGGTGCTTTCTTCGTCTGTGTCATGTTCTTGCTTTTAGCGCACAGTGTGCAACCTGTGACATATCGTTTGACATCATCTTGCATTCCAGGCCAGTAAAACTGTTGGCGGATCTTTGCAAGGGTCTTCCTTATTCCTAGATGAGCAGCTGTTCTGTTGTCATGGGCATGGTTAAGAACTGTGCGACGCTCATCTCTAGGTATGATAACTTGAACCATATTTTTCTCTGTCTTCCTTACCAACAGGTTATCTTGCATGGACAGTGTTTCGAACTGTGACCACAAAGATTTTACTGTTTTGTTTCTGCCACCTATGGACTTGTAACCAGGCTTTTCCTCCTGCCTGACCCAGCCGATAACCAACCCTAGGTCGTCATCATCCTTTTGTTTTTCGCTCAAGGTCTTCTCCTGTATCCCTTTGTTCTCCGACTTACAGGGATCTTGACTTTTTATTACGTTGGCTGCACATGACGATGTTATGTTGTCAGCCTTCTGTTCCCAGTCCGGGTCATAGTTACACTGGCGACATGGAATCCTGCTCAAGCCATCTGCATTTTGATGTTGCTTGCCTGGTCGATGGACGATGTGCATATCATAAGAGCTTAAGACTTGCAACCATCTGGCCATTTGCCCCTCTGGGTCTTTGAAATTCAGCAACCACCTAAGTGAACTATGGTCTGTTCTGACAGTGAATTTTCTGCCATACAGGTAATGCCTGAAGTATTTTGTGAAGTTAACAACTGCCAGTAACTCCTTGCGAGTAACACAGTACTTCCTCTCCGCCTTGGTCAATGTACGACCTGCAAATGCTATTGGCCTCTCCACACCATCTACTATCTGTGATAGTGCAGCCCCGATTGCTTCATGACTCGCATCTGTGTCGAGTATGAACTCCTTACTAAAATCGGGATGAGCTAAAGTCTTTGTGCTAGTTAGCTCTTTCTTCAGAGTGTCAAATGCTGTTTGACACTGGGGTGTCCAGTCAAATTTCCGCCCCTTCTCTGTCAGTTTGTGTAGACTTTTTGCAATTGCAGAAAAGTCCCTGACAAATTTTCTGTAGTAACTACAGAATCCTAAGAATGATCGCAACTGCTTAACGTTGACAGGCACCGGCCACTCTGCCACTTTCTTCACTTTATCAGGGTCAGTGGAGATACCTTCCTCCGAGATCTTGTGGCCTAGGAAAATTACTTCCTTAGCAAACAGACAACATTTGCGTGCTTTAAGCTTTAACCCCGCTTCTTGGAGTCGATTGAATACTTGTCTGAGATTCTCGACCATTTCTTCAAATGTCTTTCCGGTCACAATAACGTCGTCCAGGTATATCAAGCAAGTCTGCCACTGTAAACCTGCTAACACTGTCTCCATCAGTCTCTCGAATGTTGCAGGAGCTGATGCTAGACCAAATGGCATGACCGTAAATTCGTATAGCCCTGTCCTTGTTGCAAAAGCAGTTTTCTGCCGATCTTCAGGTGCCAACTCAACTTGCCAATATCCAGAGTTAAGGTCCAATGTTGAGAACCATGAGCAACCTGACATCTGATCAAGAGCCTCATCGATTCTTGGAAGTGGATACGCATCAGGGATGCTGACAGCATTCAGCTGTCTATAGTCCACACAAAATCGTAAGCTTCCGTCCTTCTTTTTCACTAGGACAATGCCAGAGCTCCAGGGACTGGATGACTTCTGAATAATTCCCCGATCAAGCATGTCTTTGACCTGCCTATCAACCTCAGGACCGAGGTTACCCGGAACTCTTCTGACTGGCTGTTTTATTGGTCTGACGCCCCCTGTATTAATCTTATGTTGGGTTACACCCGTTCTACCCAGATCGTCGTCAGTAACAGCAAAAAGTGCCTGGTTTGCAATCAGCAACTCGAATGCAGCATTGTACTGCTCTTCTGTAAGATTGGGCTTGGACTCATCCAATAATGATTGAATGTCAGCCCTCAGTCCGACTGTCTTCTTAGGCGTTGGGTTGTCGACATCTCCCATTACCTTATCGACAGTGCTGACTTGTGCAATCGTCGTCCCAGGGTAAAACTGTTGACTTTCGTTACACAGATTCATCAATCTTACAGGCACAGTGGTATCATACTGTACAAGTGCCCTGGCGACTAATGCCTTTTCCGTTTTAAGGAAAGTATCGGGCTTCTCAACTAGAAGCAGATTACTGACGGTTTCGCCCTCTGGTAGGCATACCTTTCCCTGAACCACAACCTCGGTGTTGGCGGGGAGTGTCACTTTCTCTACCAAGGAAAGTCGGTAACAACCCATACTGCCCTTATAGGTTGTCGGTATTTCAACACCGTCAAGAGTGAGAACACCTCTTGTGAAATCAAGGGAACCATTTCGGGCCTGCATAGCGTCAAGTCCTAGAATACCATCGGTATTTATCTTGGCAACAATGCCTTCAACACAAATATTCTTTGTGCTGTTAAGTTTCATAACAAAACTGCCCTTGCCTTTGACCTTTATTTTTTCACCACTGGCTGTTAATACCTCTTGGCGAACTTGACTCAGTCGGGGGTTTCGCTGAATCCGGAACTTGATCAAAGACGCGCTCTGATATAATGGTGACTGTCGCCCCCGTATCAACCAAAAGATTTACTTTTGTTCCGTGCAGTTCGGCAGCTATATACATGCCTGCCTCTTGCACTGCAGTTGAGGACCCTATACCAGCTCTCGGCTTCTTCCGTCGCTGTCGACGGCGAGTGTTTACTTGCTGGGCACCAGCCTGTTTCTGATCTTTATTGACATCTTTCTTTTTGTTAGGTTTAGGACAGTTTCTCTTGAAGTGTCCCTCCTCACCACAATTAAAACAGCTTCTGTTTTTGACTGTATTGGTTTTTGTGTTTGGCTTGCTCTTAGTTTTTATCTTTCCAACATCTTTCTCTAATGACTCTAACTTCTTCTGCATATCTTGCAACAGCTTAAGCATCTCTGACTGTTCAGATGGTTCAGCAGTAGTGTTACGGAGATATGACTGGCCTTCTGTTGACTTCTTCTCGCAGCGGTTGTAGGCTTCTAACTCTACTGACAACTGTATAGCCTCAGTCAAATTCTTAGGCCTAGCCTGCTTGATGCGTATGCGCATCTCTGAGTCTGCGAGGGCCTCTATGAACTGCTGCTTGGCCAATGTTTCCTTAACATCACTCGACACAGTACGGTATGTTAAGTTTACAAGCCGCCTGATGGCTTGCCCCAACTCTGGTAGAGTTTCGTTAGCCTTTTGGCGTCTCTCCATTAACTGGACCCTATACAACTCCGTCTGGTTAGGGGGAGCAAACCTTTCTTCTAAGGCTTTGACCAGTGCCCCATAATCCTCCTGCTCAGCAATATCGAGGTCACCTAATATGCCCTGAGCTTGGCCTCGTAGCGACACCGCTAGGTGGAGACCTTTCTCACTAGTGGACCAGCGATTTATTCTCGAGCAAGCCTCGAAATGTGACCTAAAGTCAACCCATGGAGTTGTGCCATCGTACGTTGATGCTTTCACATTAACAGTTTTCTTTCTTTGTTTCCTGGTCGTGTCGCTGACTTCGCCATGCTCATCATCTGATTCATCAACATCATGACCAGTAGTTCTGTATGATTGTTTCTTGCGTGTCGTGACATGGTCAAACTCGTGACTACCTGATATGGGCCCTTTGGTTTGTTCTGATGTCGCCGGTTTTGTTCTTGCCAACAGATTGTAACTGTCAGTTTTCATTTGCAACATCTGTTCTCTGAGATCGCTGATCTCTTTCTCAACCTTTTGGATACTTTCATTTTGTAACCCCAAACTCGTATCAAGGTTCAGTTTCACCACTTTTGGGCGAGTATCCTTCTCCCTAGTCCCCAACCCAGAGTCAGTAGCTGAACTTTTGCCATATGGTATATTGGGTATATAGGGTTGTGAGAATGGGGTAGAGAAATCAAAATTCCGCTGACCGGTATTGTCAAAATCAAGGCCATGGTCAGACTCATCACCCAAAAGATCACGGATATTGGCTTCCGCCATGATGATTGAGAACAACAAACAACCACACCGTTTTGTGATTTTATTACAAAAACAATTTACAGTACTGTAATATCAATAAGAATTTCAAAGTGTAGACTGATACAATTATATTACAAAAACGTTGTCAAATAACCAAGATCCACACCGCTGCCACCAAAAACTGTGACGTTTCTAAATGGGTTCGTCACTTATAGTGAATGATCTTGGTTAGTGACTAGTCTACAGAAGCAAATATATACAGATATGACTACTATTTGGTAGCGTAAAACATTGCATAAATTCCGAGCGATTAACAATATCATATATAAGTATATATACAGTGGTCTGCCTGACCATCGACACCTGGTCTTAAAGATTGGGTATACAACAAACAATCTATATTCACCGACTATATCCTATAGTCGTCAACCACCCCGTGGTCACTGACCGTGTCACTGACTACCGTGTAGTCGTTAACCACCCTGTGGTTACTGGCCTAGTCGCCGACTATCGCTAGCCGATGACTCTCGACAACAGTGTTGTCGCTGACTACCTTGTAGTCGCTGACTACCTACGTAGTCGCTTACCACCTTGTGGTTATATGCCTATAGTCACTGTCCTGTGACTCCCGACAACTACGTTGTCGCCGACTACCTTGTAGTCGCTAACCACCTTGTGGTTATATAGTATAGTCACTGTCCTGTGACTCCCGACAACTACGTTGTCGCCGACTACCTTGTAGTCGCTGACTACCTATGTAGTCGCTAACCACGCTGTGGTTGTTACTACCGACTATACTATGTATGCGTAGTCATTGACCTATCACAGGTCACGAGCCGCTGCCAAACACTCTATCAAGGGGAATACTGTTATAGCATATACCTGATATTCTCCGATCTTCTCAGCTTGAGTGTTGATTTCAGACTGACATTCGTCTGCGAGCGCGGGCTTTTATACCCTCGGATTTTGTCAATCCGGGTCTCGCAAACGCTTTACTCGCTAGCGTAAACTTGACTAGCCAAGCGTGTAATACACCGAGACAACAAACAGGAAACCCGGACGCACACATGTTGTAAACAAATATGCGGCGATGCCTGATCGGTATGTGTTAATTATTATTCATTACATAACGTTCAGAAACTAAAGCTTGATTGTTGCATTGAACATTGACTAACAATAATAAACAATATTAAAATGTCGCTAAAACGTAATTTATTAATGAAATAAAACTCTCAATTAAAACCATAGTTTAAATATAGATTGTGAAAACAATACTATGTAGATATTTGATAAAAACAACCTACGGGAACAGTCAGTTTTTAAAGAGGACAGTTCTCTGTAACGATCTCGGCAGCACAGTGTTAAATATATGTCGAACATATTTCTCATACAAGTAGTATTTACAGACACAATATCTAAACATTCAGTTGGTATGGGCATGCACATGACATTAATTGAGAATACAGAGGGATGCCATCAAGGAATATAAAATTAACCTCACTTTAATATAAGCAATACGCCTATCAAAAAGGTGTAAGTAATAATAGAGATCAAAGGCTGAGACCTGTGTATAAGACAGCGTAAATAAATAAACTATGAGAATCGATACTTCACCTTATCGGTCTTTATGCTGAGTAATTTTCGTAAAACAATCATTATGTTTTAGATTTATACTAATGATCACGTTCACCATTTTGTCTAAAGATAATTATTTCCCATTACTTTCTATTGACTTTCAATGAAATAAAATAAAAAAGATGATACCCATGATGAGATTCATGACCGTTGGATGCTCACTAGGACATGACAATATAAACCACACACAATATTGTGCATTACATACATTACGTAATCGTTCTATAAAACAATAAGGAGACAGTCACCTGATATGTGTTTTGTAATCGTATCTGGGTGTGAATTACTCCCTGAAGACAATAAGACATTTACATGCAATCAGGCAAAAATGTTACAGTGCAATCAGATCCGATCTACAGGGTCTCTCGGTGTGTAGTTCTGCGCTATACATAACGTACCGTGATGAGCATTTGTATAATGTTGCTTCAAGGCACACTTGAGGACCGTATTGCATTTTTAAAAACGGAGTTTATGTTTTCTCCGATTTTTCCTTATTTACCAAGAACATAGCTCCATGGCCACTACAAGCGGAGATAATTATAAATGATGAAACGCAATTTAACATTGAGGTTTGGCGACCCTGTTGAATTTGCACGACTGTGTTTGCTTGTATTACTTCAATAATCCATTATATGGCATTGCTTAATTTTTACCCGAGCATTTTCTCTGCAGGTATTTATCACTGATGCCAATTCCTAGCGAAGATTTTGAAAAACAATCATTTTGGAATATATTTGGAGAACGCCATAACATTAAGTTGCAATGTAGAACGAGTAAATAAATCAAAGGAAGGTCTTGTCGCTATATCGTAATGGTAACGACAAACAAATCATGATAATCAATACTTTATGCGAATATTATGGCATTTCACTTATGTTTATGTGTGTCTGTATATGGTGAATATGCCTTATTGACGCTCATGCAAGAAAAGCATACGATCGAGACATGGATTGAAATTTAGATCAATGATATGGACAGCTAGCTATAGGAGTGCGATGTGACAACATATTTATTTACGAAAAACGAAACATGATCTCAATCAGGTCAGAAAATTAACGAATTCCAATTTACATATTTGCATTACGATATTATATTTCGAATTTTGTTTTCGTAATTCTGTATAAATCAATACAATTTATCTCTAGTTCCACTAATAAAACTTAGAGGAAAATGAATTTGTTTGGTGTATTATGACATTATACACACTCTTATTTATCTAACTAAAGAAGGAAGTTTCTACAACATAGTGCGGCCACGCTTAGCCAATATTTTCCGTATTTTCATTCATGAATAGAAATCCTGTTCGACCATTCTTAAAACAAAAGAACTATACCTGGTTATGCATGACCTAGATAAACAATTGTCTCCGATAGCCCCGGGACAGTTGGCAGATGTACGTCTATTGATTATCGAGAAGTAGTTGTACGTTCCAATAATACAGTGTGGCCACTTTATCTTACTAGAGATCTCAATTAAGAGATCAATTTTCTTTTCCGTCAGAGTTCATCAGTCTAATAGTTTTCCTTGGTACGGGTGTTCGTGTGTATTTTGATATCGTGGTCCCACGGTCACATGTAATGATTGTTTACAGTAGCTATTTTAATTACTCTTCCAAATCACGTATAAATACGACAATACTAATTGACGAATACAATATGTCAAGTAAAAATTCTAATGTCTAGATAAAATTAATACTAAGTAGCATGTCTTGATGTGTAATATTTCAATTGATGATCCCACCTCTATGTACATGTATAACCACTTTCTTCCTTACCTAGTTTCCTTCTTATCGAGCGAAATAGTTAATGGTACACAGCATACATGGTATTTATGATAAATAACATTATTGTATCCATTAAATAATGATATATGTATATATAAACTTATATATAATATTGCCATTTTTGACATGCAATTCATTAAGAAACAGAGCGTTGTAAAAACACCATTAGAGTGGATATTGTGTGTATCACTGCATATTCAAAACTATACTCTTCATAAAATAAGTTATGTTCACATGTTTCGAATTTTACATATTATATTATAGTTAAAGTTTGTGTATTTCACCTTTTCGCATTGAAACACATCTAGTTCGGATTTCATCTATAATGTATTACCGTAATGTAACCAAATATCATACACATAACTCCATTTTTAAGATAAAAGGAAACAATTCCATTAGTTTGTTGTCTGATGATTTGAAACAAGTATGGCATCAGGTCAAGCGTATAAAGGCAATCTCAAGGAAAAAAAATAGTTGCATAACCGATATTCAATATAATGTGTACGGAATTGAAAAACGTGATGTGAAAAACGTGAGATCTGCGTGTATCAATTTAAATTGTGTGCTATTTTTTTTTACCAATTTGGCAAACTTCATCCTAATGTAGTGTGCAAGACACCTAACGCGGAACCTGATAAAATGATAACACCTGACACTAGAAAACTAGATGGACACTCCTACCCAGAAATGAGTATGCATCACACAGGGTTAAATGCGAACATGTTTACACTCAACTATATTCGTGTTGGGCTATGGTCCTAAAAGGATATTTCAAATGTTTCAGAGTCAACTAAAAGTACATTGTGATCTCTTGTGTATTTAATTCCGGTTAATTCACCTTATCTTAATTAGACGCCGTATAATGCTATTCTGGGCATCCGTTATTGAATTACAGGCGATGATTTATTTATATGGTACACGAATATACAGATGTGACTGTTTATAGTACTACCTTACCAAATATATTTTACTTTATTTCGTGTTCTTAGGTATGTATGTATGTACGTATGTATGGCAGGATTGACTGGGGAGATAATCGGTCAATAAGTAATTAAATTGACCACCATCCAACAAAGTCCATGGTTCTAGCTCGGGTGTTGATTTTAATCGTTTTGCGATTCAAAACAATTATTTTTCCTTAAATGGGAATGTTAAACACTGTTAGCAATTTTATAGATCTGCAAAAGTTATTTGCATTCCCGTGGTCGTCCTAATTACCATGTGTTAGTTGACTATTACTAATCTAGACGGCAAAATAGCGCCATGAATATTCATTGTTAACATAGATTTACAAGTAATCTTACATTTGTTTGATGTCCTATCTTCATTTTATACTACTGAAGTATATATATATTCTCATGTTGCTATCGTATTTAAGACACTTTAAGCCGTGTTTAGGAATGATTCACAGATATGGCCAATGCCATTTGCTATAACGATACAAAAATGTGATTTTCCGGTTACCAAGCAAAGACAATTCTAATGATTTTGTTTAGAAACTGTTTTAGTTCCTCACTTAAATCAAATGTATTTGTGGTATAAAGTTTATAAATCACTACATATTAGGTTGTTATTTTAATTTTTTGTCCATCTAACAACTCTGCAATAGTCAGGTCAAAGTGCAAAGGTCAAATTACATGGATGTCTTACTTAGTAGCCTCTATCAATAATTAATTGTTTTACCCGAGAACAGCAATAAAATTACATAGATGGGTATCTGCCAAACATAGAAATGTTATACCAATCTTACGCGTCTTTTTACTGGAACTGATGGACCGGTTTGAATTCATATGAGTATAGGCTAATTAGATATTGATTTTTATTTACGGCCAAACATCAGAGGGAATATAACTACACCTGATAAAGCCTGCATCAGATTAGATATACATAACACCAGTTACACAATTTGATTATTTTATTTGTAACATTGTAACAGTATACTAGATTGCATAGAAAGATTACAAAAGAAATAATTGGTATGTATATAAACATAATAATTAATAATTATTATGCGTATATAGACCTACCATGGAAGACAAAAGGTGATGTTAATATTGTACTTATGTAGACTATATAACAGTAGACTTGAGGTAAAATTGATTGATCACTCAAATTGTTTTCTATACATCAGATAACGCTAAATCATTATCTCTGATTTTGGTATGATATTATATGTTAGTTCAGTGTCTTCAATAAAGGATCTAGAACAATTATTCCTTTCTGTATATTACAGTTATTTTTATTGTGGGTAGATATCAATTGTGACGTCATTGTTTTGTGACAAAACCATGACGTTCCACTTGCAAATACTATGTATCATGATCAATACATGCTTGCATATACATTTGTAAAACGCAAATTTTAAATTTAATTTTGTGTAATACACGTGTTTTCCTCACATACTCAGCGTCACTATTCACATATTGTAATGCATAACCAGTTTGTTATCAGCGTCGCTTTTGTAATAGGCACAAAACTTTACTTTTTAATACATTAGAGTGAAAGTTTAATACACAATTATAACGTGACAACAACAATTAACATCGAAAAATCCATCATAATCTTGTTCGAAGGATATCGATTTTTAGATTAAGCCTTAGATTTACTTCATGCTATTTTCATAAAGCAATTATCAGTCGAAGACCGTGTTTTCTCAAGCGAAAACACAAAAAAATGTATATAACTTTGTGCAAACCGAAGCAAAATTAACTGAAGCATGATATTAAAATACACATTCCCCTAATGAACATGTTATATTGTATAATTTGGCCAATTTTAGATTATGAAAGCATTCAACGAAGACGCAGCTTTCTGTTTATTTAACATTTTTTGATAAAACAATAGTTTGCAATATTGATTAATCAAAAATACCCATCCTATTTCCGGACAAAAGTAAAACATTTCAAAGTCTAACAATATTAAAGATAACCCTTACATAAGACTGTGCCGACTTTGATAGAGATACAACACTACTCGGCCAGTTCACCCCAGGGACTCTTCATGGAAAGGAACACCCCATATCGCCATAGCTTGGCAAACATTGATCTTCACATTGAGTGCTAACAAATGGCAGCTGATCTGTCCGGGGATGAGACATGATGGTGTTGAATGACTCGCGTTTGTACTACTCTCTGACATATTCCCTATAATATCTATCAACAATATTGATCCGGGCATTAATTATGCATGTTAACCATGTGCCAATTGCTTACAAACGTCACAGTATGGGATGCCTGATTGACAGTATTGCGGTATCGGCATGCATGATTGCGATAACAACATCTCCTGAATCCAATACTTCATGTATCTCTTTATCATGCCACTCAGCAATACACATTACTTTTTGTATTTGAGTAGCAACCTTCGACTGTCGAGGCCAACAATTAGTGCTTCATAAATTCAAATTCAGTGAGAAATTTAGCGATTTTTTTTTGCTTTCTTCCTAGAAAAAAATAAACATTTAGGTTAAAAATGAAAATGAAGAAAATTAGTGAATCGAGTTGACAATGCTCCCAGTTATATATCACTTCTTCCTTTAGCAAGGTAGCATCTCATTAAGTTTCACAGCACAAAATAAATTACATTAAGGTTAGTTTAGAAAGCTTAAAGGTAAAATGTTACCGGTAATATTGGTTGGTTGGTAGGGGTGAACGCCCTCTAGTGAATGCAATGCGATGCGTGTGAGAATATATGTTTGTTTTGAGAAACTGTGGCATATTTTTGTTGTATCCCCTGCAATAGTTGCCCCTTTTAAAGTAATATTGCACTTAAGCATTCCTCCAAAGCCACCAAAGAGAAGGTAATGTTGTTGCGTTAGGACATCGTCAGGTTATGGCGATGATACATAAGTTGATGAAGTTCGTTGTAATTATACGTCCTTAAATGAATTATTACTTATCTACACCAATAGGAACACGAGAAACTGTGAAACAATAAGGTTACGCAAGACGCGATGCAAAGCATAACATAATGAATCCTGATATGTGTGTTTCTATTAATCAAAGAAAACAATCCATGAATTGCATTTCAGAAAATTGTCCAGTTCAAATAGGTGTTTGTCAAAACAAAAATTAGTCAAGTCCTGATTTGTTTCCTTCGTTAAGGAATATTCTCTAATCCCCGATATCAATCTCTAATAATTAACACAGATTGCCAAATGATGTCTAATCTTAGTCTTGCGTGCAATTAACAATTCCAGACCGAATCCCATCAGTTTGTTTTACCAGATAGGGCCTGCGTGTGTCTAACAGTCGATTGTTACGAGTTATCGCATTTAGGTTTTTTTATTCACACTTTCATTCACAAGTAATTCGTCACAGTTTTATTTTTGGCTTTGTTGTAAATTGTTGAAAGGCGTGATTTCAGGGTAATCTTTCTTCTGTTTTTCTTCCATTAGCGTGAACGCGAAACAATACCGATGGCAAAAGCACATGCAATATATGTGTGAAATCTGCTCGGGATATCTGTTCATTCTCTTGTGCATAAAATCTCTTTGTCGGCTTACAAAGTAAACAACATGCAAAGATAATGGTATATAGATTTAAGTGACAAATGGTTTTTGGTATAACATCCTGCCAATATTGTTTTTTATTATTGCGAATAAAACGGTGTTTATGTACTTTTGTAATTCTTGAATATGTACAGTACCTTACATTGTATGTACAGTATCTGTGCATTGTACTAGACACCGGGAGAATATTCCTTTTGTTTTCCTTAATTGAGTATTTCTTGTGAGGATTTTGGCGGTCGTACTAAATGTTTCCTCAATCAGACAGGTGTAACACATTGCTACTATTGTCTAATACTTGAGACTAGTACTCACTACTAAGGTTTTTATATCTGCGCACACTTTCCTGGTCAGTACTGTATATCCTAACTATTCAGACATTTTCGATATTATCCTCACAAGTAACAATATACTGTATGTATAGTGAAAAAGGAAATCTGAAGACTAGAAGGCAAATGACTTTTCAGTAAGCTATGTCTGTTTGTGACGTATTGTTTAACAAACAATCCGATCACCATTGTGCAAACAATACTACATATGTAAGGTAACGTTGTATACAATACAATAGTAAGTGGTGTAACTGTATATTGTCTAAGATATATAAGCACTTATCAACTCTCAGTACAATAGTGGGATATATGTGTATACATCAACGGTTAATTAGGACACGTGCGAATTATTACCACATGTAGAGCACGCGCTCGCGAGCTCGACACTGGGAGTCATTGTCGTCATCATTGATCGTAAAGACACGGTATGAACTCCAGATATTTGGAAGTTTGCATAATTCTCCCTTGCTCTTAATGAGCGAGAGCGGGTTTCATTGACATTTAACCGATATAGAAAATTTTATTTGTTTTCCACAAATGCCAATGATCAATGCAGCAAATCATTTCAAGACCATAAGAAACAAACAGTTTTCTATGATTGTTACTATTGGTAAAGAAACCATATTTCCTTAATAAAATATATCACTACCTATGATTTCTGAAAGATGTTCATTAATTTTAAAACATTTTTGGATTAAAATTCAGGAATTGTTAATGACAATTATACGGTGTGTCATTTCCATTGAGTCATGCTTATTTATTGAATTTGTGCATAATGTATATGGTACAGTATTATCGTGTTTCGCAACGATATGTTAAAAATGACAAAAAAACTCGCATGATTTATCAAATAAGCACGACAATATCGTCAAACGGGTCATCGATTAGATCAAGTGAAGAGCATCTGTCTAGTGGTGGTCGTGACCTAACAATAAGGAGAAAACTTCCACATTGATCCTTTATTATTGGTAAGACAAGTAATGTACAATATGCCGTCTGTGCGGTACTGGTATAAGATAAATGAAGCACGCCATTCATAATAACGACACTGTCCAAAATTCATTACTTAATATATCCCCGGGGGTTATATAACATTTAGATAACACAACAGGAAGACGGCCCCGTTTTACGGATGATCCGTTTTCTTCTTTAAAAACGATTTTGTCTTAGTACGCTGGAGGTTTGGAACCGGTGTAGCTGACACTGGTACAACCTTGGATCTGACATTGATCCAGATTTTTGGCGACCAACTGCCATTGTCTGAACTGTAGACATTAACAAACAATACATTAACGTGTTCTCTGTAGAGACGACCAAATTGGAGTAATAGTTTCATACTTAAATGAGTGATATGAACATGTATCTGTGTAACCTATATATACTGATATATTCTGAGCATAAGTGATAGTGTCATTATCATTATGTTATTCAATCATTTGTGATAATACGCACTCATAGTTTACAACATAGCAAAGTCGTATTTAAATTGCAATTATAGCATAAAGGTTAGAGAAAGAAATATAAAAAAATATCCAAACACATGTCCATCATTTAATTTTGTAACTCAACTAAATGTCTCTCTTGTAATTCAAAACGTTTTAAAACAAATTAACTCTCTCATGTAAGATAACTGGTTATGTTTTTTATATCTAAAACACAAGAGACTTAAGAAAAAAAGATACCACAATAAACTTCCTCATGCTATCCGACCCCAGGGACAGTTGCGTGCGGGTATCACTTAATGGACAGTGATCATGCCACACATCCCCGTGACTTTCACGTAATCACGTGATCAGCGTCCTACTCTAGGGTTCTGATCATCCAACTATGAATTCCATGTAGATAGTGGATTATGTCGTTAATTTATTTTCAACAATCAAACAAACCAACGATAGAAACAACAACTGTAATCAAATGTTTAACAAAATGTCTTATTAATCGAATTAAAATGTAGCGGAACATACACTGATCTCCAAAAGGCATATTGATTATGACAAAGCACAAAACGTCAATTAATAAAGTATTAAATGAAGATAAGAAAAATATGGAACTATAGTATAATAGAACTTTAGATGTATTTTGCAAAGTGAACTTTGGCCACGAAAACTAACAGTTTGCAGCATGGTTTGTTCGTGTCCACGTGCTATTTCACTACCACCTGTTCTGTAAACCACAGAACGCAATGCAGTATCTACAGTACCGTGTAGATATAGCCATTTATATCAATACCCAGGCGAGTATTTAAAACTCGACACTTATCATTTCTGAGGTTTTTGCTAGATAGTTAATTCTCGCATCCATATTCGTATGACAAATGATTGATGTCAGTGACTGTAAAATTTCCCAGATGGTTGATATTATTGGCGGGAAATTTCCCAATACTAATTGAACTTTGTTATGGCTAGTATTAATTCCTACCCATCTCTACCTTCTCTTCATATCTAATGTACAATGAATCCCAGCGGGGTTAGTCCATACGCTGATAACCCAATTATTCGCTAATAAACACGACACAGCTATAAATCAAGTTTGTGTAATTAATTATTGTCGATATCACTAAACAATTTTAATTATAATATGGTAACGTACAACTGATTCACGTGTACCGACATTATTCCTCGCTTTGGTATGTATCTATCCGCGCGGTTTGTAAATCTGGTACTAGGAAGTACATTTATACAGTATATATGCTCGATAATGTGAACGCGAATGCGAGTCTCGCGAAATGGAACGAGAAAGCAGGTCTCACGGGATTATCTTCAAATTGATTAGCTATCTAAGTGATAGTGATATAACCTTGACTGTCTCTACTAATTATGCAATAATTACAGAGGTACTGCTGCTTTCACAGAGGCTATGTGAACTGAACTACAAGTCTATAAATGTGATTAAGCATGTTACGTTTTGCCAATGTGATCGGGCACTTGTTGATTGTAAAGATTTAAATTGTCGATTTCCCTGAACAGAGCTCACCTTCCCAATGTTACTCCAAACAGAATGCCTCACCTTTTGATAGACTGGTGTGTCATTAATCAACGCAATTTCAGTCGGCAAAAAAATTTGATATAATTGTTGCTTTAAGATCCCTTGTTTCTCCGTTTGAATCGTTGTTATATTTTTTAGTTTGTAAATTGCATTTTTAATGATTGACACAAAGAGTTGAAATTAACGACACTTTAGCTTTCTATGTTGTCTGAATAAAATGGTAGGGTGTTCTGAAGAATATTTTATTGCTTGCAGCATTTTGTGTGAGCAGCTTTATTACAAGTCCTCGATTTTGTGACCTCCCAGGCCACTCGTAAAGTTGGTTAGGAGCTTGCTGTCTCTCCGGAAACATCAACGAACTTCAGAGAGAAATACGGCACTAAAATCGTGGTCATAACATCAAAGTAGAGAACCTCTGGGATTGAATGTCTCTTTTGCCATTCTCACGAGTGCAATTCCTCAAGCATCATCAGCAAACAATAAGCGCGAATCTGTCGCTGTTGCTCTTCATTAAATACACTTAGTCTTCCCTTGCTACCTTCGTCTTTCTAGTTTAAATTGGCATTCGTGCTACCTTTCGACATTTTAAATCGAGTTACATCTCAGCTATCATCTGGCTTTCTTATTTAAGTTGTCACTCTCGCTACCTTTAATTTCCCTAATCGAAGTTGTCACTTCTCTGCCTTTGAATTCCTTATCTACGTAACTTCTCCCTCTGGTACCCTTTCGATTCCCAATTTTGTCTGTTCAATTGTTTAGTTTATATAAGCTGTTGTGAGATTCAATCTCAAACAAAAGGTTCCCATTATATAAACTTCTTCAAATAAAAATCACCTTCTTTCAATATCACATCGATTCGACCAGTCTATATCTTCGTTGTTCTGGGATCAGACCACAGTTTGTTCATGAGGACGACTATAGAATTCAAACTTACTTTTCCGTGAAGTCTGGAGCCGTTAAAGTCATACCGTTTTGGCAAAATTGCGAAGTGTTTGTCCATCAATATAATGATTTATCAACCGAAAAAAAAACGGATTCTGTCAGGTTTTATGAAAGCAAACATTTGTATCTTCCATTTGTCGCTGGTATCTCCATCACCATCACGCAATGTTGTCGATAGTTTATGGAATGTCACTCCATACCAAAATCTACATCAATTATCGACTTATACTCTGTCTCCCTTCTCAAAGGTTCCAGTCTCCTTCAACACATCCGTGCGGTCTCGTCCGTACGACAGACTAATGCAGAAGTCCATACGGCAGACTAATGCAGAAGTCCGTACGACAGACTAATGCAGAAGTCCATACAACAGACTTATGCAGAAGTCCATACGACAGACTAATGCAGAAGTCCGTACGACAGACTAATGCAGAAGTCCGTACGACAGACTAATGCAGAAGTCCATACGACAGACTAATGCAGAAGTCCATACGACAAACTAATGCAGAAGTCCATACGACAGACTAATGCAGAAGTCCATACGACAGACTAATGCAGAAGTCCATACGACAGACTAATGCAGAAGTCCATACGACAGACTAATGCAGAAGTCCATACGACAATATGCAGAAGTCCATACAACAGACTTATGCAGAAGTCCATACGACAGACTAATGCAGAAGTCCATACGACAGACTAATGCAGAAGTCCATACGACAGACTAATGCAGAAGTCCATACGACAGACTAATGCAGAAGTCCATACGACAGACTAATGCAGAAGTCCATACACAGATATCAGAAGTCCTACACGACTATGCAGAACAAACATATGCAGAAGTCCTATACACAGACTAATGCAGAAGTCCATACGACAGACTAATGCAGAAGTCATACACAGACTATGCAGAAGTCCATACACAGACTAATGCAGAAGTCCATACAACAGACTATGCAGAAGTCCATACACAGACTATGCAGAAGTCCGTACGACAGACTAATGCAGAAGTCCATACGACAGACTAATGCAGAAGTCCATACGACAGACTAATGCAGAAGTCCATACGACAGACTAATGCAGAAGTCCATACGACAGACTAATGCAGAAGTCCATACGACAGACTAATGAGAAGTCCATACGACAGACTAATGCAGAAGTCCATACACAGACTAATGCAGAAGTCATACAACAGACTAATGCAGAAGTCCATACGACAGACTAGTAGAAGTCAATACAACAGACTAATGCAGAAGTCCATACGACAGACTAATGCAGAAGTCCATACGACAGACTAATGCAGAAGTCCATACAACAGACTAATGCAGAAGTCCATACAACAGACTTATGCAGAAGTCCATACGACAGACTAATGCAGAAGTCCATACGACAGACTAATGCAGAAGTCCATACGACAGACTAATGCAGAAGTCCATACGACAGACTAATGCAGAAGTCCATACGACAGACTAATGTAGAAGTCAGAAGTCCTACACAGACTAATGCAGAAGTCCATACGACAGACTAATGCAGAAGTCCGTACGACAGACTAATGCAGAAGTCCGTACGACAGACTAATGCAGAAGTCCATACGACAGACTAATGCAGAAGTCCATACGACAGACTAATGCAGAAGTCCATACAACAGACTAATGCAGAAGTCCGTACGACAGACTAATGCAGAAGTCCATACGACAGACTAATGCAGAAGTCCATACGACAGACTAATGCAGAAGTCCATACGACAGACTAATGCAGAAGTCCGTACGACAGACTAATGCAGAAGTCCGTACGACAGACTAATGCAGAAGTCCATACGACAGACTAATGCAGAAGTCCATACGACAGACTAATGCAGAAGTCCATACAACAGACTAATGCAGAAGTCAATACAACAGACTTATGCAGAAGTCCATACGACAGACTAATGCAGAAGTCCATACGACAGACTAATGCAGAAGTCCATACGACAGACTAATGCAGAAGTCCATACGACAGACTAATGCAGAAGTCCATACGACAGACTAATGCAGAAGTCCATACGACAGACTAATGTAGAAGTCAATACAACAGACTTATGCAGAAGTCCATACGACAGACTTATGCAGAAGTCCATACGACAGACTAATGCAGAAGTCCGTACGACAGACTAATGCAGAAGTCCGTACGACAGACTAATGCAGAAGTCCGTACGACAGACTAATGCAGAAGTCCATACGACAGACTAATGCAGAAGTCCGTACGACAGACTAATGCAGAAGTCCATACGACAGACTAATGCAGAAGTCCATACGACAGACTAATGCAGAAGTCCATACGACAGACTAATGTAGAAGTCCATACGACAGACTAATGTAGAAGTCAATACAACAGACTATGCAGAAGTCATACAACAGACTAATGCAGAAGTCCGTACGACAGACTAATGCAGAAGTCCATACGACAGACTAATGCAGAAGTCCTACGACAGACTAAGTGAGTCATACAACAGACTTATGCAGAAGTCCGTACGACAGACTAATGCAGAAGTCCATACGACAGACTAATGCAGAAGTCCATACGACAGACTAATGCAGAAGTCCATACGACAGACTAATGAGAAGTCATACGACAGACTAATGCAGAAGTCCGTATGACAGACTAATGCAGAAGTCCGTACGACAGACTATGCAGAAGTCCGTACGACAGACTAATGCAGAAGTCATACGACAGACTAATGCAGAAGTCCATACAACAGACTAATGCAGAAGTCCATACGACAGACTAATGCAGAAGTCCGTACGACAGACTAATGCAGAAGTCCGTACGACAGACTAATGCAGAAGTCCATACGACAGACTAATGCAGAAGTCCATACGACAGACTAATGCAGAAGTCCATACGACAGACTAATGCAGAAGTCCATACGACAGACTAATGCAGAAGTCAATACAACAGACTTATGCAGAAGTCCATACGACAGACTAATGCAGAAGTCCATACGACAGACTAATGCAGAAGTCAATACAACAGACTTATGCAGAAGTCCATACGACAGACTAATGCAGAAGTCCATACGACAGACTAATGCAGAATTCAGAATAGTTTGTGTCATCAAGTTGATTCGAAAATAAAGATTTTATACGAAAGTTTCACTTCACAATGTCCAAAGTAGGCAATGGCGTTGATGTAGCGAATACATTAGCTTCTTTTTATGCTCACAACATTTAGTTTCCGGTGTATCACATTTAGACAAAATGTCTAGCCGAACTACACATACTATGCTCCACAATCGCATTTATTTCGATTTATTTTGAAAATGACTTTGCATTAAAAAAGAACAGTTTTTATATTTCTGATTTTCTTAACCAACCACCTATGCTTCTAGATAGTGCAGCCAAGGTGTCGAGACAGCATTAAAACATATAATATCTCGACCCTATTATCACAATGGACGCACAAATGGCCTCCCACGCCACACTCTGATCCTACGCTTATGTTCATTACACACTATACAATATGTATGTACATACAGACGGTTTCCCTGGGTGTGATGAGAAACATCTTTACACAACCTGTCTATAACATAACAAGTGCTAGCCTGTCTTACATGCATATTAAACTGACATGCTTAATGCTGCGAATTAACCTCACCCTGACCTAGTGCGCGCGTGCTGTCGAGTTTTTATGACCAATAGAGCCAATAAATGTTCTTTTCGGAGACACTAATATTTCGTCTGTTCGCTAAAAATAGAGCACGAAGGAGGAAAAACACGTGCGCAAGTTTACGCATCATCCTCAAAGTACCTGTTGCGTTGTATGCATGCTAAGAGGTCGATGGGGTGATTTAGAGCATTCACAAATCACAAAAGTACATTGTCACAACACTGCTATAGGTTGGTACTGTTACATACACAATCCTTGTGGTAAAACATTGTATAGATGCATAGCTCGTTCTTGTAGCGCACTGTGGATGAATTGTCCATTAGACCATACATAATTTATGCTTATTGCTCCGATAGTTATTATTGTTATGTCATATACTTTCTAGTGTTGATCATATAAATTATGAATGTCGAATTCTGTCCGTTCTGTTGTGTCCGCTAATTTAAACATAATAAATGGCCATCTAATACACTGTTCCGACGTAGCACGTATTGTAACGTGTCAGTCAGTGCTTTCACTTACATAGAATACCTAGGTTAACAGCAAACGGCAAGTATGTCTATACAATAGGTGGTAATAAACACACTGGAGATAATGAGCTAACATTGACAAATACAAAATGTATGCACAATACCGAATAGCAAATGCTTTATTTTGTTTTGCATATGATACATGTAGCCAGAATGTATACACCATACAAATAAGTTAATAAAGCCATGTTGAATTAACACATTGCTAACCTGTAGCCTCATGTTGTGTTAAAAAAGGGGTGGTATTTTCGGTTACAAAATATTTCATCAAAGTTTGAGTAAATAAGTTTTATTTTCCAATTCTTACTTATCTTGTCACAAAATCAATAAAAAATGGTTTACGTTTAGTGACATAACATGAAATCATGACTGATGAAAATTTATCTAATCTGTATTATACATGATGTCCTTTCTGCTTCAAAACAATAACTTTCTTCGTCTGTAATACCAATACGTAGTAAGGTTAATATTCCTATATCCTTTCAGAGTTATCTCCCGTACGTCGGTATATTGTTTAAAAATGCCCCACATACACGCACATGTACGTAAACTATAACATCGGGAAGGAATCTAACTGGTCGATTTTTTAAAAACTAATCTGAAGGTTTTTTACATAAAGTGTTCTGAATAAATGATTGAAAAATCAAAGTCGAAGAAACTGAATCAAAAAGAGATTTTGCGAAGCAGGGCACAAAAACAACTATGTGTGCCAAGAAATGCATTTATATAGATCTATTTAGTATTTGCATAAAGTCCAGAAACTAAAGATCAATATGAATCTGTATGAGAAAGGTCAGACCATCTATAGTCATCCGTTCATAATATTTTTGCGCAAAAAACGTAGCGCAATGCAGACAAATCCATACTAAATAAACGTCAATTTAAAAGTGTATCATAAGAAACGAATTTCAAGAAGTGTTTCTGAGTTTTTGTTCGGTGTATGTATTATAAATATGTCTAAAGGGACATAACTCCTCCTTCGTTATACATTTACAGATGTATCACATGTATCAAAGGTTGCCCACAAGCGATTTTAAAGAAATATTGCAAATTGTAATTTGAATAAGTTTACACACAAAACTCATAAAACAGCATGTGTTTAAGGTTTTTTTTTTGGATGACAATGGCGACCTGTAATCGAGAATCGAAATACATATATATTTTTTTATATTATGGAGACTAACGTCACAAATCAAGAATGTGTACTCTCACTTATCGCGAAGTGTTACAATCGATGACGTCATTTTGTTACGTCATGCGATGATAACATATTTTTTAATCCAATGAAAATGCTTGTTATATGCATGATTTAATTATTCTAAAATAAAGAATCGACAACCCATCATTATATGACTACGCTTGATTGTAATTAGTTTACGTAAAACAATCGATTATTTAAATGACTCAATGTTTACGTTCGCTGTTTGATCGCGGAAAAATTAATGCAGAGAGCGGCACTAAAATAAATGACAACATATGACTTACCTTTAATTACCCTGAGAGCAAGTTGACTGCCTAACAAGTGCACGTGTTGCTCACGAGATCAATGTCTATTAGTGACTAATCAGTCAATTGGTTACACGGGTGCGACATGTGTCCTACACCGGGGAGTATGTTCTACAAGTTAGCATTCATCAAAGTATGAATAGAAAAATATATGCTTGGTTAGTAATTGATGATTTGACGTTCGTTTGGTGTAATGGGTCACAGACGAGTGTAACTATTGATTAAAATGTCAATATGTAATTAACGAATGCAGCTTTCTTGTGCAAAGTTTATTAGGGAAAGATAGAGCGATAATGAATATTAATTGCTTTGTAAAGGTATAACTTCTTGTATTAGTCGAATTTTAAAAAACAATATTTTGAACTTACATAATGAAGGTAGACTTCATAGTCTTTGAGGTGCCAATGACGCCTAATTAATTGATTTAATTTAAATATATATAGTCATGAAATTATATACAAGAGCTGTTGGAGAACAGCAAAGCTCGCCTATTCAGAAGAAGTTGATGTTCAAGTATTTACTATTTAAACATGAAAATATGACAAATTAACAGACTCAAAAAAAACCTAAAGGGCCCCAAATTGGTTGTATTATCACGTTCAGCATCCATACACATTAGAAAAATAAAATCATAAACATTTATGATGACTTATGCTTAAACAATTGACAAAATAGAAACTTGCTCAAAACCTTAAACATGAAAATATGACAAATTAACAGACTCAAAAAAACTAAAGGGCCCCAAATTGGTTGTATTATCACGTTCAGCATCCATACATATTAGGACAATGAAATCATAAACATTTATGATGACTTAAGCTTAAAAAATAGACAAAATAGAAACTTGCTCAAAATCTTTAACATGGAAATATGACAAATAAACAGACCCAAAAAAACCTAAAGGGCCCCAAATAGGTTGTATTATCACGTTCAGCATCCATACACATTAGGAAAATAAAATCATAAACATTTATGATGACTTAAGCTTACACAATAGACAAAATAGAAACTTGCTCAAAAACTTTAACATGGAAATATGACAAATTAACTGACTAAAAAAACCCCTAAAAGGTCCCATATTAATTGTATTATCACGTTTAGCATCCATACACATTAGGAAAATAAAATCATAAACATTTATGATGACTTAAGCTTAAACAATTGACAAAACAGAAACTTACTCAAAAACTTTAACGTGAAATGGGACGCCAACGCTGACGCCGACGCCGACGCCGGGGTGACAACATTAGCTCCCCTATTCTTCGAATAGGCGAGCTAATAATAAGTGTTCATGTAATAAATACATGTTAACATGACTTGCAGGCATATGGATGATGTATGGTATCCGCTGCAAAATCTGTATTTCAATCAATAAATGACCAACAAGCCTATCTCATGTCCGTTTGAGATTCAACTCTCTTTTTTCGATGCAATTTGTTGCTAGTATGATGCACTTTTTTGTACACCAACTGTGTCCATGTGCTATCAGCCCATAACAGTTTTGGCCATTTCCTTGACCGTCTATATTAAACGGAAATGGAAAGACTCGTTTCTTACTAAATTGTTTCCCTGTTCACTGTTACCATTAATGTAATTATGTCTTTCCAGCATAACCTCTCTCCGAGTAATCTGGTTCTCTGCGTGTTTTACGTTTACACGTATTCGACATTATATTTTTTCGTAAGTTTCGATGACTAGGACGTTATCCTGCAGAAATAGCAAAAACAAAAATAGAAAAAAGGAAAGTTCCAGATTTTGTGGAGTTTTTGGGATTGGATGACAAATCGTTACTGAGTGAATGCAAATCCGACATTTCCACAGCATCGTTCTCGGTGCAGCGACTGCGAAGATGACGTGCGTTGTTTCCAATCTGAGCTAGAATAGACTCAGAACATTCAGACGGAGATAGCGTATTCACAGCAAGGAGCTGTCGAAACGCACGGAGTATATAGAACTGAAACGAATTCTAATTTGTCTTGCGTACATCTGTACGCCATTCTGTCAAAAATGATTAACAAACCACGATAATATCTTGTGAAGAAAGGAAACGTTTCAATACCTGTAGTTCCGAACTGGAGACTGGGATGGACAGAATCGGGGTGCACTGGTGAATGTTGGTGGACTCTGACGTAGATCCAACTTATGGATAGAGATGTTTCCCTGTCACACGAATTATAAAGCTAGTTTGTCTTACAGCCTCTATAAAAAACCAACTAAGCATGCATGCAACATATGGAAGATATAACGGCTGACAATATTAAATCATGCGTTATAAGTAAGGAGTTAGACTATATTTATTTCAATGATCCAATTATTGCATTGGACCTACGTGTATCTACATGTGCACAAGATAACGCAAGGTGTTGATTTCTGCAGAGGAATACATCAATGATATCGATGATTGGAAACCAATCCTAAGCTGACAAACATATATGGATCAAATTAAATGCAAAATAGAATGATGAATGGAAAACTACTACAGATGAAAAAAGTTCACGTAACTCCATTTTTTTTATTCAGTTATGCCAGTGCACATTTGGTATAGGCAATGATCGTATACCACTTGTTTCCTCCATTGCCCCAGTAAATGAGCCCCATCCATTATCTCCTGACGTACTAACATCTGCACGTCCCGCAACGACCACACTACATTGTAAATGTAGACCTATGGACAGACGAGACAAAATCGAATGCTTACAACCAACCAACAAATTGGTCTCAGACATAGAATATTGACCGATGACTAGGTGCATTTCGACATCCCTGAGCGAAACAAAAGCACTTTCTTTTTACAATATGTTGGTACTGCGATATTACTTTATAGTTAGATATTTATAATAAAAATAAAACAAAAGAGGAGGATGCATCATATCAACTTATCCCGTTATGCGTCAATAATTTAATGATCTAATTATCATAACAATTCGACTAAAGCATCGCCTGTCTATTATGGAAAGTGTCATACAATTAATCAAAGCATGACATACATAAACAATTATAATCCAAATAAACATGGTTACAAATACAAATCTTAATCATTGCTATTTTCCCGAGTCCTAACAGACATCTTTCATACTTGGTTATCTTTCATTCACGTCTTTATAAATTGCTTCCGATGTTGATCTGTTTCCCATGCTGCAAACAATCCACAATCTTCACTATTTTGTCCCACCATTTACGTTAGTCTGACTTCAATGACACTAGACATGCATACAAATGTAGTTTGTATGATAAAAACAAAATCAACAACACGAAAATAGTGATTAAATCAATCGTTAATTTCGCACAGAGTCACATATATACGACAAGACATAAAGCCTTGTCAAAACACACTTGTCAAAAAGCCAAGCAAACACAAAACTTTAAAATACGGTTGATATTGTATTAAAACAATGAATTTCAATTGATATTCTTTCTGGTGAAATACTACGTTAATCAAAATATATGAACTGCATTAAAGCGTAAATATAAACTACTAATATATATGAAATAGTAAGATTGATGCTATAAATAGCTGGAATTACTACTGAAATATAAATAAATCCACAAACTATCTATTAATTAGTAGTTGGTTGTATTTTGGTGGGAAAAGTAATCAACTGTGTTGTTTGACTGTATACAAACATCACAAACACCAAATTGACTAAGTACTTTGGCTATAAATAAATTAATGACTACTTTATTGTTTCTGACTATAAATAAAACAATGTCCTATTCGAGAAGAAAAAGACCCGCGTCTCTCCTGATTGCTTCGAAATACATTGCATGTTAACACGAGATTGAGCTCACAATAACAAGAGAGACCCCTTTAACTACATACTTTATACCACCCTTGATTTACAAAACAAATCACAAGCAAACTCCGTAGGTCTCGTATCCTGACCAAATTATTCCAACGGTTTATTTGTTTTTTGAGCATTATACGATCTTTAGGGCATTATTCTGAGATAATTGTATGCTTAGCTCAGACATCTATATAGACCATAGATTCAACAGGAGGGTAGTTGTATGGTTATATTTATATACTTTCATTAACTCGGTTTGAGGGTATATGCATTGTTTTCAAGATAGGTAAGTACGCTACCAAATGGAACATCAATTTTAGCAGTGATCAGCTGAGGTTACCATGTCAACACTAGTGACGTCATAATGGATATGTTTTGGGGTCAGTTATACCTTCACAAAACTTCACTTTGGCTTTGTTTATTATGTAGAGGTGACAAGTGAATATAAATTTAACATATTAACATATTTATTAATGAATGATATCTGGGACGATACAGTTGTCATATTGGACGTAATATGGTTAAAATTTATTTCTTATGTAAGCATAGCGTGATGTAAAATTAAATGCATTTAGACATCGCAATATATTGGAAACAGAACAACTTAAAATGTCAAACCAAAATATGCAAGCATGACTTGACCAGCTAACCACAAAAAATACCTACCAAAATATATAACGAAGAAGACAAAATTCGGTTGATGGAAATATTGAACGCGGATACGCGGGGTATCCATTATCAGTTGCTGTCACGTGACGCAGCGTCACGTGACAGCAATTTTACCACTGACTTGGGCACATCTCTTTCTAAGGTATTCGGTTCTCTTCGCAAATAAATGATGGTTGCGCTACGTAGGATCGGATTAGAGAAAGATCGATGTTTTTGTAACCGTATACTGGTGACATTTGTTTGCGTGTGTCGTGACAGGGCTGAATACGAATATATATGTAATCGCCCACAGTCTAGGTCATGTTAACGTGTTGCATTTAATAGTTTCACCGATTCCTTTTATAAGTGGGTGTATTTTCTGAGAAGGTTTGTAAAAAATAACCAATGTCTGCGATATACTGCTTGCAAACCTAACTGCGTTGAAATAATAATAATAAAAAAAACCGTAACATATACTCTTTAATGATGTATCATTTTAGGTCAGAACATGTTTACGTTTTTAATTTGGAAGACATCCAGTTTTTTTTCATTTTTAACATTGCACTAACTGGCTGCTTTTATCAGACAACATGCTTGGTTTAATGTGAAATATTTTTGTAATCATCCTGATTAAAATTAACTCTACATTTATTGTTTGGCATTGTTCACATTTCAATGTTTGACTTTGGCCATCGGATGGTAACTGTTGACCACTTTTTACTTGAGTTTCCTGTGATGAATGTGTACATTCTTGGCATTATCTTCCAACTTCAAACTAAAACAGATAAAGTTGTAAGTTCTTGATACATTTTTATCAAGAAATACAAAACATCACATGAATTTGGTGTTAATGTACTCCCATCAAGACCAAAGCGTGCAAGTGAACCTGTTAAAACAATACTCCAGTGTGTCTACAAAATGATTTGTTAATTACACAAACACAGCTTTATCTTCATTCTACTGGATATAAGGTAATTGTTTTAAAATTGACATTCTTGTTTGTGTCTCAAAAATAAAACCAGGTTGATATTGAGAAGAAAATTCAAAGGGAAGTTAAGCAATATATCAAAAATGTATCAATAATAAGGCCTCTGTTGAGGTCAATACGGTGTGATACTGCCCTGTTAGAATTAGAAAATGACAAAAAGTAGTCATTTTAGAAAGATTCTACACGAACAAGGGCTATATAACACCATATTGACCGATTCAAATGCCCTTAATTTTTGATATCTAATAGATATGGTGGTTGATATTTAACACTAAGCTGAATGTGATTGTATAAGCCTATGAGAACAGTAACAGCAAATCAGAATAAATCCGATAGTGCGAAATATGTGGAATTTACTTATAAATGACGTCTGTAACCAATAGTGTAAGTGAATTGAGCGAAAAATGACGATGTATTAGATATTCACTATTGCAGTTTGCCATCATATGACATTTGGTTGTGTAGACAATGTTATAATGATTAATTATACAGAGACAAACTCTGGACTCCCCATGACTTATGCTAATGTACATATCATGTAACAGGTTCTACGCTACAATAATGTAAATAACCTGATTTCGTAACAATATCAAAAAGGGGAGGGAAAGGGAAGGGTGAGGGTGGAGGGGTATGGTATTAAATCATGTCATGGTTTGATTTCTTCATATCATTTATACAATGACCAATTTGCATGTGGACACATTTAAAAAAAAATTATTGAAAACAACGCACGATGGTAGTCGTTAAGTGTAACTTTTTGAATAAAAACAAATTGTTGATCTGAAATATTCTGTTGCTCACAGTCATCGCAAATACAGTTGTTAGTCAAAGCGATTATAAAGTTATTGACCCATTTTAATCGCAACGTGTACACCATAATAAGGTTAGGGGATAAAAAGATAATGATTTGCTATCTGTTCAGAAAAGGAATGTCCATTCGGATACTTGTTATGGAAAATTTAATGAAGGAGTTTTTAAAAAACGGCCAGATTTTTCGTTGAAACCGGCTGTACAGCAGGCCATTTAAGAATTATGATGAAAGCAATAACGGTAACTCGCGTATCAAATAAGTCGAAACTAAAGAGAGTACTTGGACAACAGATTCTAGTTCCTCGGGAAAGTGTCCTTCATCAATTTGAAAAAATTATATATATGTTGAGGTCAAATTTCAGAAAATCCGAGAAGTTGATCTCCCTGTGTCTACTCGCTACGTCTGACTAATGAAGCTTGTGTTCACTAACAAAGTCGGAGACAAGAAATAGGAGGAGTGTTTTCATAGGAAACCCTGATAATGATGTAATCTAAAACACTATTGAGTATGTAACATTGTTACTCAATGTAGATCAAATTCTGAGAACTTCGATCGATGCCACCAAATGGGCCGATATCAAAACCGCATTGACCTTTGATCTGGAATCAATGTTATGTTTTGTTCCTTCAATATTTTGCTATTACAAAATTTACACGAAACAAACAAGTCGACGCATTGAAGTGCATTGACTTTCCATCTATATCGTAAAAGCATGACCGCGGCTGTGGCGTATTATTTGGCAGGTTTTCATACTGGAAACAGAAGCACATGAAAGCTATCGATCAGACATGCATTGTTAGGGATATTGATTCAGTTTTCTAAGCAGTTCCGATCATTCTTTGTCAGGGAAGAATGCGATTAAATTACCAGGGGCAGATTTAAATGATTTCCTTTCATTTACTTTTTTGTGAGGTTCAATAATGAATAAACAAAATTATTTAAAAAAAAATCATTGCGATTCCATTAAGTTTATAAACTTATCCAATCCACAATTCGATTTGAATCTAGAAAATATTGATATTTACTTCTAGAAAATGTAACCCTATATATTAATTGTATAAAAACCTGACAGTTATTTCATTATTATATTTAAAAAAACATATCAAACGACAGCAATGGTTTGTAGATAAAATGTACTGTGCCGATCCTTATTCGTATCACAAATACAATCAAACATCCGTATTGGGCCAGGACATTTACGCCCACACCAACACACAATATATTGTAATCCACATTACGATATAAAGCTAGAAGTTACGTGTTAACAAAATGAATTATTTATTGTCCCACGGTAAAATTAAGGAGTATCACTATCAAAACACTGATTAAGCTTGACAGGCGATCGGGGTAGATGATCGATCCGGATATTCTGTCCGATGGCATTATTGAGTATTATTATACCTCTTTTTCATTAAGAATGTTCTGATTGGATTAAACTTGATCATGTGATATTGAATAAGTTAGAAATTTCATCGGAATTGGAAGATAGAGAAATAGCCCCAGGGAAATAACCCTTGGAAGCTCCGCACGTGACCGGAAGTTGACGTCATCTGCAACTTCAACGAACAATGGAAACTCTGTTGCTTTTTTGCAGCCAGACGAATTTAGCAACATTTATGGGAAATATCTTCATGAGTTCTTTTACCAGAGATTTTTTCTTTTAACTTCTTCGGTATAATAATAATTATGTTTCGGGATACATATAGAATTGTCTCCCTTGGAAAGAGTTATTTTCCATTATCTGTATATCATTATATTTTATATCTATGATGACGGTCTGTCCCCGACAATTTTCTCTGACCGAATTGACAATCATGAAGTTTGAGAACAGCCGATGAAATATCATAGTTTGGCGTAAAAGCTGAACAATTTATTCAAAAATAGATAAATATTATGAAGATACAGATGAACATAACAATCTTGTAAATAGACAGTGCTAATTCATCTCGTACCAGACCGTATTCCCATAATTCATAAACGATATGCAAATGTATATATGCAGAATGTATTGCACGTTCTCGAGGGTAGATTAATGCGTTAAACCCAGTCAGCATGTGTTCGTCTTATAATTAGTGTCACAAAGTGTAATTACTCCACAGATGTTTATGTTATGTTTATGAAATGTTATGTCGCATGCTGTTTATATTTGTATTCGTGTGGTGTTATACCACAAAGGAATTTCGTTAACCCGTGTAACACATTCAGTATAATCTTGGTATATTACACGAGTTTCTAATCTATGTTGTGACAACATGACGGACTATGCATGCAGTGAACTTGAGTGGGATATTGTTCTGTTATAGAACTCTTACGTTCGTTAGGATTAACTTGAATATATAATTTGATCACGTATTCCGCCTGATATCCAGTAATTTCGTCGCTCGTGTAATATTTTTGCATATGTCACTAATGTAATATGACCTGGAGCGATTTTCAAAGGCTGGAAATTCATTGTACCATCATTAGAGAAACACTGAAATGACGTCATGAAAAATGACGCGACGTCCAGATTTCGAGGACGACAGGACAAAATGGCGTCGACCGCTTGATTTTCGTAACTATGTTATAGTAATGAGGTGAAATGCTCATCTCGAAGTTTTAATTTTTGCTCGCAAAGGCTCGCAAAAAAACAGAAAAGAAATTGTTGAATAAAATATCATTTGAAATAACACTCATGTAAGGTCATATATTGATGTTATAAAGATTTACCACACATATTTGAATGTACTTTCATTATATACCGCTTCAGCTTCAGGTTTTTGTGTTATATACATGTATCTAAAACATATAAACGTAACTAAAGTTAAATAATTTTACTTGTTATTCCACTCTGATTGATGGACTCTGGTGTCTTATAAACCTATCTATACGTTGTCTTAAATGGTGACGTCATGTTGTAAGATAAGGGCTGATAGCATAACTGTTAAGTCAATGAAATGCTTGTAACATACAAGATTAAGATTTGTATTCTAAAAACTTAGAATAAATACTGGAATAAATACCGAACATCAATCAGGTTATCCCATGTCTTCATGTACAGATTTTGTATTTGGTAATATATGGATCCTTCAAACGCCAATATTGTCACTTTGTCGATTTGCATCCGATAAACTCCATAAAAAGACATTTCATGTTTATTCTTTACCACTGAAAATAGTTCAGTATTAATGGTTTTTCTATGCCCTACCGCATCTGATTCTAACCTTGAAAATAAATATGTTTATTGTGTTTGTAATGAAATATTGCAACATGAAAATCCCTCATTTCATAAACTTCGTCCCATTAGTTTGAATTTGTAAAGACATGATTGAATGATTACTACTGTCGGTAATTAATTCATCACGTCAAATGGAACTTTGTACAATTCATCTAAATTTACTCAAATATTGTGATTCATTTCGCTTTACACCCGTATCGATAGCATAAAAAACATCCACGTTGTCACAAGACTCCTGCATGAGGATATTTTGCTATGAAGGATTGCGTGAGTTTAGACAAGTAAAGCCTCGAAATCGATGCATCACTACGGCCTTGAACTAAAAATATGCATCCTGGCATTTCCATTTAAGCAGAAAAAATGTTGTAGCGGGTTTTTCCCCAAGCAATTAAGCTTCGGATATAATCGAATAGACACACTTTTATTTCGGTAATGAGAAAAGAGAATCTATGAAAATGTAAACGTGTCTCTTTTAAGATATTGCACCGGTAGGTTGCGTGCTAGCTATATTTCTAGACTTCATGCAGTCAGCGACATTACCAGGGGGTATATTTACATATCTACATAAAGTTTTGAATGAGGAATCGACCACACACAAGCTAGGGCTTTGTATCTCTAAAATTCCCTCAGGCTTACAGCATATCAACAGTTGCAAATATAGATACCATACATAATGGATTCAAACTGTTTTGGATAGCAGAATTCTTTTCCTCAAATACATTATATAATACTAAAATGTTTTGTTCCTGGAAGATTAAGGTTTTATAAGTGCAACTGCTTTATGTCTGAAGAATCCAAAAGGGAGAGGTTTTTTTCAATGCAATATGTGATTTATGTATTTTTAGATTTGAAGTGAAAAGAATGGAAATAAATTGTCATCAAAATTGCATTAAAATTAATAAAGAGAATAAAGTAATTTAATTGTAACATTAAAAGAAAAATCCCTGTTGTCGATAAGGAAGCATGACTGGGATCAGCTGATTTCCTTACACATTCTTTATTTTCCTATCTCGATTACTTTCTATATTTTTTGTAGTATCGTGCTGTTTTGAGCACATTTGGTGAAGTATGATTTATATCTACGGGTTTTTTATGTCGTTTATTCACTGTTCGTTCCCACAATATGGAATTATATTGATATTACCACATTTTTGTAATAACCTTGAAAACGATTTTTCTTAAACAGCATGCTTTTGACTTAGGTATTAAATCATATTGCATAATGTGGTAGTTCAAGATAAAACTCAGTTTAATATAATCCTTAAAATAATGCAAGTATGACACACTAGACATTACCCAATAGAGATAAAGCATAGCATCAATGTACATTTCCTCTCTCACTGGTTATGGTGACACATTATACCATTATCTACACGTAAAACCGTCACCAACCACATTGTAAATGGAAATTGAAGTTTTTGCTTGACTTAAAAGCTTCGCTTCTTTAACCAACCTGCATATTATAGGCAATACAGCAAGTAAATTACCGTTAAATGATTCCAATTTTACTGACATTTTCACCACAACATCTATAATCTGCTCTTTTTCCCCATTTGATACTGGTGACAACCCTATGTAAGTGTAATATTAAATCTATTTACCAGTCATTGCCACGCTTTTAAATCCTACTTTGATGGAAATTTAAAACGGCGTCACATCGGCAATCTCTGTATCCCCAATAGCAAGATCAAATGCAGTTGTCAATTCCATCGCTGTTTCAGAACATTTACTGCCAATCCAAGGAGTTTCTTTTTTCCAGGTCAACAGTGCCCTTACTTAGTGTACTCTCAATACTGTCTGATCTGCATCCAATATCAGACAAGCGATAACAGGGTTATTATATTGTATTAACATACATATTTTTGTCGACCAAACAAATGTTTTATCAATGTATCATTTCATCATATCCTAACACGGACACAATATAATCCATTCAATTCCATTTTCAATTATCCTCAATAATAATTTGATCAAACACATTTAAGAATGTGTGTGCATTTGAAACGATTTTGTAGGAAATCAAATACGTCAATATTATTTTCATTATGTCTTTGTATTAATAATACGAATTCACCAAAATTCCACGACTACAGTACTCAGTACTCATTAAAACATAAACCTCAGTCCCGTTTAGATATTTTGTAGTATCCTGTTGGGTTATACAGTGATTTACGTAGATTTATCAAGTTATCAGCGCTATTGAGAAAGCTAGCATATGGTGCCGATTGATTTACCATATAAACCTCGACATTTCCGAGTCTTGAGTATTAGAAATCGTCGATACATTAAACATTTATAGTTTGTCTATGAAGACATCGCTGTAACTCGATAATCTTCTTACAATTAATAGAATTTTCTTCAACCTTCACATAATATTATATATGACCATCGTCCAAGTAATAGCAGCGATCCTCAAAGTCAGGATCACTGATTTGGTCAGGATAACAGCCTCTAGGGGAAAAGGTTTGCTCTTTCTATTAGAGGATTTTGACTTTTGTGTATGTATCATCAGTAAGTTGAGATGAAAACCTGTCAGATATAGGTATTGTTATAGCCAGTAATGGACAGTACACAAGGTGTCTCAGCCTAGTGGTCTGTCATTTATAGAGCGTCAGGAGAGAAAGTCTCCCCAAGGAGATCCTCCGCAACGCTATCCCGGTCACTATATCTTTATGAAATGGCATTAGTGAACGATGTGTTTGCGATACCAAAATGTGCAACAAAATTATGCACAATTGTACATGGATTTGTTTCACTAAACGATTAGGATTTTCTGCGATTTCCATCATCTAAAGTGATAATGTATTCTTTTTCACATTATAACAATTTGTCATAAATAGCCAATTTATGCATATATCATTACATTTTGGCATGATTGTGTCTGGTTTCTGTAACATAATATAGAAAGGCAACAAAACGTCAGTGTCGCTAATTTGTCGCAGCACACAACCAATGTCATTATTGCAAAGCTGCTCGTATTTTCGAACGCTTCAGCGTGAAAGTCGATTACATAATCATCATTCTGAACTATCGGATATACCCCCTTTCTTTCACTCCGTTTTTATAATAAAAATAGGTTTTTTCTAATACCCGTCGAAATTTCGAAGTAATTATGTCATCAAGTTTTAGTGTCATTTTAAAAACGTCAACGACTGCACAAACTTCACCAGTAAAAAGGACGAGGTACATGTACAAATACGTTCACTACTATTGCGTCGCTTCGGCAATACGTTTCAGGATTTAAGTCGCCAACATCAAAGGAAGTTTCGGTACTTCTGTGAAGTATGAATGCAATTGTTCTGCAGTTCTGTTAAGGAACAGACAAATCCTCATCAGCAGGGCGCCACCAAATCAAGACACGAAATCCTCACCAAGATGAAGTCTGTCTTTTATACTCCCGTCAAAACTACCTTTTAAAGAAATATTTCTATAAACCATGTAGATAACCTCACCGAAATGAATCTCAAAGCATTTAAGGTATAAACCATTTAAAAGGAAATGTAAGTGACAAATAGTCTAATGGTATCAATGAATTCTGGCTTGATTAACAGAACAAAGCATAATTAAAACGAATCAACTATGGCCAATCGTTCTGTCGTATGTATACACTTTTGCCCTTCTGAACGTTTTCTTTGTACTAAAACATTATGCCTATGATGAATAAACCGCTTTTCCATACAACTGTTTCATCCTTTCTGAGACCCATCAATAAAGCAAGAGGCCATGCGATAGCGCAATGTTAATCACGATATTCCATCAACAACATCAAACACATATCGATGGACGGCAAGTGATTCCATTATATTAAAGTAATATTGGCATGCAAGTTATTTAAACGAATATGATATCGCAAGTGTTGACTTGAGGGCTTTAGTCATTGCATATCTCCATATTTCATTGTGATAAACAGATAATTCTAATAGGAATCCGTATTATTGATTACTGTACCGTGGATCTGGACAGATGCCGTGTTTATGTCAGACAATTCGCCTCTAATCTGGAGTAACGCGTTGTGGGTACTGTCCTCGGCCTGTTATGGTTGGGTTTTTACGTCTTTATATGTTTTCGGTAATGTCTCCTCGGAGTTTTCAGCCAACCTATTCCACCAAGATGACTGTAATGAGGTCCAATAAACAGCATCCAACTGATGCTTTCCCATCTCATAGGCTAACGGGAATAAACAAATCCCCACTCGTATACATGTAGTAGTTATAGATTCTCGCCATGTAAGGAACCCGAATGGCGTGCCTTAAATGGCAATAAAGTGTATACGAGGTACCTTGATGATCTCAGAATCAGATCGACATGTCTGTTGATTTTCTGTAGGTTTTCAAGGACCAGACAGTTTATTGTGACCGTAACTACTACATTGTATTAACCTCGAAATTACGCCATTGGAGGTTTTTTCCCCCTTTTTAATCATTAACTGACCAAGTGATGTTTTATTTCACTTATTTAACCCAGCTTTCTGTGCTCGTGCTGTTTCCAGAACCAACTTGCATTGACCCAGAGAGAGAAAAATCACAACACAATCCTTCAGATATAACCATTATCCAACATACTGTAAATTCTATATAGTTAGGGAACTGTGTTCTGTAACCAAACGATTGACGTCTATATGCTGCCGAAGCATAAACACAACATTTCATTTCACGAACACTGTTTACACCTACTGTGACAAGATAAGATAGCCAAAGACAACACTGGAGAACGATAACGAAAGGCTGCATCATGTATTAGAGCTAATCAAGTACTTAACAAATGCTTTACTGCCTACTCGCTATCATAACACTTTAACGGCCGTAAAACGTAAACACATTGGATAAAAACGGCAGTCTCGGGTACCAGACATGCTGAGCATCCTATAAAAATACACTGCTGTATAGTGCTTTCTTTTCATAAAGATTTTATGGAGACATGACGTCATGTTGTTTAGGTGTATACATGGGGAAATATATGGTCGACCAATCCTTTTGATAACATTTCTGTTGGATTGTGATTTGTCGTACAAATAACCGTCTTATCGATTGATTGGAACACCAATCTCATAAAATACATATACCAATAAATGGTATCCCTATTGGGAGTCTATCCACTCCGTCTAAACACTGTACTGTGTGATAACCGTCATGTCCGTTAAACTATAACGTAGTGGCAAACACCCGCCAACACACGCAAATCAATAGCAATAAAATCGAATCTTGATGAAATCTTACAGATTTATTGCTGGGTCTTAACGTCCGAGTTCCGGTTATAATCGAGCAAAGGACAAAACAAATCGTACCTGTCTTTGTTTTATTTCTCTGAGTTGTCGAGGTAAACGTATGCGACACCATAGTAAAAAGTATTTTGTCAAAATGGCCTACGCAAAGAGTTCAGGAAATATCATTAAATGGCCTACGCAAAGAGTTCAGGAAATATCATTATCTAATTAGATTAGCATAACAATACAATATATGCGTATTGGTATTTAAAGTTAAACATGCTAATGAAGTAAGTTTAATTATTAATAACATGACAATTGTGAATAGTCAGGCAATGAAGATCAACACTGCCAAGGAACATCAAAGATTTAATAATGGAAATGAAATAGGAACTTCTCGTTAGAAACTAAGCATAGTGTATGTTGTATCAAAATGGTCAAAGTAAAGTATATAACGATAACAGCCGAATATACTTTTTGTTTGTATCTTTGTAGTTGTATTCATGCATATTAAAGGCCCATAACCTTTCCGGAGCAAAATATAAAGGTTTCTTAAAAAAACCCATTAATAACATCAGAAAATGCATACCGATGACCTAAAATAAGGTTACGACACCAAACATATGCAAGATTTCCTTCGTAATATATGAAAACAGTGGAGAGTAAATTCGCTGTTTTGCCGTCTGGCGCAGTGATAGTCAACTACCGCGCGGTATTTAGGACGACGGCGGGAACATAATACGACCCGCGTTATGAAAATAAACATTTTATTTATCTTAATCAAATCGTTCAGAAGGTGATGAATATGTAGTATTAACGGTAAGTTAATAATTTTTGCGACTCTACAAAATTATCGTTCTTGTTTTACATTCCCATTTTAAAAATTAAAAGCCGTTTCGGAAAGGTAGTGGGCCTTTAAGTGTATGGGAAACAAAGTGTGTTGAATAGCATTTAAATACATTGCATCTTTACCGTTGCTTTACGGTTCAGGTAAAAAGGCATTCTAACACTAGTCATTCACGTTTGGATCACGATTTCCAACACGATACTAAATAGTTGTCATGTATCGCGAAAGGTATAGATGTCGCTGTCTTTTCGCTGGGTAGTCTGTCATCACATGCTTTACACTTGAAGACCCGACATCTGTTCACGGACAATGGCCATAAAGAAGACTTCAAGGAAAAAGTGATTAAAAAAATATCGCCGACTATAAAGTTAAAATATTTTTGGTGCTGATTGTGGTAACCTGGTTGAATTAGCATTGAGTTTGATTAAGATCGCATCGCATACATCCCATTAAATGAGGATCGTAATGAATTAAACAAATATAGCTCATGAATTGGTGTTTTACCACTACTTAGCATAACTTAACTTCATATGTTGATAACAGCGTGTTTCATGTTTAATTGTATCAACTGGAAAGCCAAGGCGCGGTTTGTACGAATCTCTAATCACTGTTTAGAATCCCTGGTTTTACTGTGATAGTCACAAGTAGAAAAAAATCAATTTTCTATTCAATATAAAACCTGATTGTTGTGATAGAGCAAAATCAATATATTGATTCCATTGATTTGAACAATAGATAGTGATGCTATGTATGGTGCTTGGAAAACTCACGCACGTTCATTTGAATTATTTTCTTTGATGTTAATTAAAACACGGGACTGGTTTTGCTCGAAACGCCATTCCATGACCGTTATTCGACCTACATTTCTCGAACAGAGTATTCTATCTAAAACCGTATGTTTTTCTATTAACCAAATAATATTTTTTTTATTATATTCTGCTTTCATATCGTGGCATAATTACAAATTATGCAGTTTTACTAAGTTTATGCTGATCAATATTTCAATAGAATTACTGATATATTGACCGTGTCATTAGTGGCTATACATTTAACAGATGATATGAACGTAAATGCCAATCAATTTCTTACATATTTACTGTTGAAATGTACTATCTAATATAGACAGGTGTTCGAGTTATTATGACATTTTGTAGATTTAACGGCACTACAACATTGATTTCTGTGTTTGTGTATGGGACTGTATTTACCATTAGATGTGTGTGTATTCCCACCACTGTTCGTTCGTGTCTGATTGAATGGTGATCCTGACCTATGATGGGTCGACTTCGTCCGTGTAAACACAGAATTGGAATATTAGTACGCTGGTACATTGTACAGTCACACCACTCTTAGCAACATGTATATCTACTATAATGACGGATATGTCTGAGAGTTCTAAAATTCGTGATTTGAAACAAAATTCACATTTTCCTTTTACTGAACAATATCTAAGAACCAGCTCTAAGATAATGTAAACACATAAGGGAATCATAGATATAATCTACATCATTCTACGAATTCGCCAATATATCAAACGTTTTTTTTCTGCTTTAGTAATGTGTTGCCGCTATGCATCTTCCATACCTTTTAATGTGGACCCTATTTGCTAAACTGCGACGACCAAGCCTTTTAAAGCGACTTATCTGCAGATATAACCGTTGTCAGCGTTATTCCTGTTCAGGTTGTTTCTGGATAAAAAAACAACAGATTGATGGCAATTAGGAGGAAACATTTACGTTCTTTTTAAAAGTTGTGATACATTTGTTTTATGGTTTTAAAAAACTTGTACGTTAAGAGTAGGATCATTTAAAACGTTGAGGTTTCAGTCTAGTCCAATTCTCATTTCAATCTTGAATTACAAGTTTAAAGAGTATCTGAGTGTGTGGAATGGTAAACGCCAACACCCGATTCTCCAGTCTACCTTTTACAAAATGTATTTATACAAAAAATCGATGACTGTATACGACAACGAAAGAAACACTAGACGAATATTTCCGGAAACCGCAATTTGTTCCCTAAGCGCTTCATAAATGAAGATTTTTTTACCCATAAACTAGGAGCAGGTGTGGCGCGGCCTTGGTTGTAAGACTTCTTAGTATTACACGGGCGTCATTGACTGATATCACCTTAGTCTAATGTTAAGGTAATACGTATCATTTTGTTAAATGAGAAATAAAAGCGTATCTCAGTTAAAAAAACAACAAACAAAATATTATAAATTAATAAACAAACAATAAACATAATACGACATAATAGCTATTCGCCGCATTGTTGCTTTCATTTTTGCGATGAATTAATGCGC
Organism: Argopecten irradians; assembly: GCF_041381155.1. NCBI lineage: Eukaryota > Metazoa > Mollusca > Bivalvia > Pectinida > Pectinidae > Argopecten > Argopecten irradians. Next base: position 16,287,606 of record NC_091144.1, read on the forward strand.
GTTCATAATGAACCGAAAAGTATTAACACAAGAAAATGTATACTGCTTACAATCCAAAATCTTACAGGTATTAAATGTGGAATGAGAGGTACATATCCAGAACAATGGAATAGAAGCGGATATAATCCCTCTTATAATGGTTCTAGAATATAAGTTACCGATAACTTCAAACATGAAACGCTTTATAAAATTATTTAAAGAACATTACATAACTCCGTGCCTTCTTGCTGCCTATCCACCTTTTCCATTAACATGCTGTTCTATTAAAGTAAACCTACTTATTTTCGCGACAACTTACATACAGTTTTCACGCATAGGGACTTTTTCATGATGATTTAATTTCCGCGATCGCGACAGTTTTGGTTCTCGTTTACCTGTTTTCACCGTGACATATGTTCACGAGTTCGCGTTGCCTACTAAACATACGAAATATATATTGCACGGGGAATTATTTGGTGCACAGTAGTCTATATTGTAAGAAAACGTTGAGCACATGTTTGAAGGACACGATCATATCTCATTTTGTAGACGTTGTGATTTGCGTTGTATAGATCGTCCGAGTATTTATAGTAAGAAGCGAATCAAAGTGATACAGGAAGAAACCCAGAAACGATTAGTTCGATTTCTGCCGAAGGGGCATGACTACATCATATTGTGATTTCCCCTGTTGGTAGATTGAACAGACAATAACAGATCACTATTTTGAGCATTAGTAAAGTTATTTTCGATTCATATGAAACCATAGTTTGTACTCTATGTCCCAGTTTATAAATCAGTTGAGTTGTAGAGCAATGCCTAAAGTGCCTCCAAGTTAATCACAGATAGATACGGGATCTAATGTGGGTAAAACAATCAAAGTAGACTATACTGGTTCTTAAAACATATTTTAATCTATTACTGCATATTTATACTGGGAACTTAAATTCAGAAAGAGAGGATAATTGAGATGAGAATCCATACATGATGGTGTTTGATATGGGTAATGGTGTATTTGAATCTAATGATACACACACACAAACAGGAAGTGATGTAACTGTAGTATAATGTAAAAATAGCTACTTGGCCTCGATTTCTCAAAACAAACTTGAGTCAAAAATTGACTTAATTGATACATTTTCATATGAGTTATATAAGGAGAAAAACTTAAGCTTTGATTTAAGTCTGCACTTTTGTTTCGAGAAATATCGGCCAGGATTATGTAAGATTTATTAGGTTATGCTGAAAAAAGAGTTCAGAGTGCATGAGATCGAATATCTTCATCAACTCTCTATTGTTGCTCTATATAATACTGGAACTGGTATCAGTGGCCCGCATGCGCTTGATTAAATTCGTTAAACAGTTTATAGTACAAGGAACATTTACCTATCAGCGATTCGATTAAAAACTTACACAGATTGATATGTGCTAATAGCGATTCGACTAAGCTATATCTATAATTGAAGTCAACAACGTCAAGATTTTTCGGCATAAAAATCGCATATGCCGATGCCAAGATTGTCAACTGGCACTCGAACACTGTATGGTGTGTTCTTTTGCATGGTGTACATATAATTCTCGTTCTGAATTATGTAAATGGTTCGGATATTTACGAATACCATTTTTGGTATTTTTCCTTGAAGGAATCACCCACAGGATGAAATCGAGACTGCCATCGCGATGGATATAACCAATGAGTATAATCAATTTGTACATTTCTGGACGCGTCAGAGAGATGGTAGGCAGGACAAGCGGCCACGGACAAGTGTATTGTTGTCACGAACAGTATCCGGTCGTCTTCCCGACACACGCTGGTAGCCATTTCGATTTTCTGTTTTTGACAAACCGCTAATTGATGACTCCCTGTACAGTTTTAGGATAAAAGGTGGTAGCCATCGCCCAGACTAATCACCCGCTGTTTCCGCAATCCTCCCACATGTCCTCAAGCCTTTACTTTATAGATCTCGGTGCGGTGTTGAGTTTCTAAAACTTCCAAGCGTTAATGATGTTAGATTTAAGTCACAGACTGGTCACCCAGACGCTATGTGTTCACGTCGCTTATGATCTTCCCGCGTAAAAGACTATCAGTAGTTCTTTATCTTATAGATAATGCTACACAAGCAATTAATACTGATATATTATAAAAACCAATTGGTAATTAACAAATAAGGAAACTAATTGAAATCCATGCGACTAACACAAATTGATCTGTGTAAGGCAAAATATGAATATACAGATTTGCCATCATATATAACAAAAGAAGCTATTATATACATATATAACCAGATTGGAATTGAATCCGGGATCCCCAAACATAGTCGAACCAAATTAGAACCGTTAATTATACAACATTAACACTTTTATAGTCATGTTTGCATTATCAATTCAAAAAAAAAAAAAAAAATGTTACATTTTAACAGTATAGGACCATTCCTTGTTCAAATCACGCATTTTTTTTACCTTGAAAACATTTACCATTTATTATAACATTTTTAAAAGCATTATCACCATTGGTTAAAATCTTAGACAACATAAACCCTCAGATGTACATGGATTTTATTAGGTTGGGTTGGAACATGTTTCAATGTCGCCCGGGCCTGGCACGAGGCCATGCTAGGAAATGCTAGGGTGACATTAGGAGTACGTCGGCTACGGCCTCTAGAAGAACAGACCAGAACAGCACACTTGGACACATAGTGTCGCCAACTGTCTGGTACTGTTAAGGTTAGACTTGCAGTGTGTCAGCAGTGATCATCCTCCTAACCACCAATATCATTGTATGCTATTTCCAGACAGACTATCGCCTGTGCATTATTATATAAACGCAGTATTTGCCGCAGTAGTTATTAGCATTTACAAGCAAAACCTCGAGAGGCCAAACGTTGTCAAAAACCAAATCGGGTATTTTTCAGACAGTTCGTAATCTGGTCTGAGATAATACATGACTAATTGACAATACTGCCATGAAAATATGTCTGGTTACTATGCAACTAAATCGTTCCCCGAGGTCATAACACCAATATCTATATCCCATAATGAATTGGCTTTGCACGAAATTGCCCGTATTAACAACATGTGATGATTACGCTGTCTGGTATATAGTCATAGTGGAAATACGCATGGCATAAAAACATGTCCCTTTCGTTATTTTTGGTCCATTATTTCCGATTATGACGGTTTTGTTTTTTGGTGTTTTTTCAGAAACAATAATGCCTGCGATGTTTAATGCCGTTTATCAGGAAATTGTTAGCGTGCATGTGTTTGATAAATCTGAAACTATTACATGCGTTACAGGTGATGGCAAAATTGAATATAAAAACACAAATATAGACTTGATTATTTAACAATTTTAAATGAGTTTCGAACGAAAATAGGGTAATAAGAAGAATGATGTATTTGGCAGTTAGAGTAAATTTCTTCGGACGATATTGTCGCATTTCTTTCTTACGACAGGTTGACATGCTTCAAATACACCTGCAATAGTACATATAACTGAACAAAAGCATTGCGCCTGTAAAAACGGATTATTTAAAACAAAAGAAGTTAATTTAGTACAAGATATATTCGTGTCTTTTGATGATGATACTGAATGAATAATTTACTGTATTAAACCAAAATACATGGACTAACTATGATGATGGAAATCATTAAACCAGAAGTGTATCCTAGACGTTTATCTAACAAATTATGTTTTATGTCGTAAACAGGATTTCAAGTTTTGTTTTCATCATTGTATGTTGCTACATTTAAATTTGATGTTGTCAGGGTAACGTGTCAATGCCAAATCTCGTTCAGTTCGGCGTAATTGAATATACAATGTATGCCGGTTTCAGCATCAGTCCTATCTAAATATCGATGGATCTTGAGTATTTGGTTCCGAATAACCAGTGAGATTATTGTTAAGTTTTATACATTTGCTTCCCAAGCATTAACCTCATCAAATTATTCTTGTGGCGTCATCAGCCGATACCATACTGATATCAAGCATACATTGTTAATTTGCCGTCATATCGATGCAAAGCACTTCTCCGAAATTGTACATATCGTTACGGTTGGCGAGACGATTAAGCTTCATGTTAACCGCTTATCAACTGGTATTGTGCGTGCCTATAAGTGTTTCAATGCACCAGAGTGGTAATTTATAGGAATACACAATATCATTAGATAGACATTATACATGAATCGTACGACACCGGATTGAAGACAGGATACACTGTCAGAACAATATCCAGTCTTCTAAAAATCATTTTCAAATTTAGCTATTACTGAATTACATACATGTATGTATCTAGTTTCATTTTAATTTTTCTGATGCGGAATAGAAAACGTCAATGATACGGATACATGTCGGACTTAAAACAACTCGGTGTGTTAAAAAATCAACATTACATATTCTTTATTTTAATATTACACTTCTTTGCCCTTGGTAGGTATCAATTGTGACGTCATGGGTTAACGAACGTGCCGTCATACTTTCTTCAGACAAAACGACGTGAATTTCTGTCACAAATTATCAACGTCGCAATTAATATCTTCCCACAAAGGAAGTAACTCTGTAATGTGCAGAAAGTGTATGCTCTCGACTACCAAATGAAATTTGATGCATGTACCAATACATCTTCAAATGAAATTACATATTAACCTTGTCTCTTGTGGGTTCGGATTAGTTAACTGAACGTGAGTAATTTACCCACAATTGCAAAAAGACGCTTGATAAACGTGATTATTGACAAAGTCATTCACACATATAATCAATTTAATACTTTGAATTCTTTTAAAAATATTGAAATGACCGATTTTTAACTGTTCAACCTCGTATTTGTCACACGGATTTGTTGTTGGTTTTACCTCAATTTATCTTTTCAATTGCGATAAATTCGTTTTGGAAAAAAAATGAAAACAGTACTGGATTCGAGCATGCTTGTGTCATTTGAAAATACGTGATTTTTTAAATCAGGCGTATGTACTGTATACCATAGAACTATCCATTTAGGTTTTCAAATTATTCAAGAATAGAAAATATCCGTGCAGATTTTTCTGGTGATGATTGCATTTATGTATCGAACCCTATGATACTGCTGTTTTATTTGAACGCTTTTATTTCAACACGGCATGGACTATGATAGGAGACAAAATCTACAGTTGAGACTTGAATAAAACATTTTGTCTTTCACCTATGTATTAAAATTGATTAATATATTCAAAAATTAATTACCTGTACACTGAAAATGACCTACACAAATTACATTCATTTGTATCATGTACCAGATTTCAGTGAACCTTGAAATGCCTGAAATAGATAAAGAATTCCTATCATATTATGAGGTCATATCATAATTCCTCCGAGAATACCGCCGCTTGAGTACCTTTGAGTCTTTGTTTCCAACTGGCTGCTGTTACCTTCACCCTGACCCGATTTCCTGAATCTCATACCTTTAGGATATAATGGATTTTATAACTGTGCAATGTGATGTCAAACTCTCTTGAGACAATAATTGTTCGTACCTTCAGATACAGGATTATGTGTAAACGGGCACTAAAGTCTTTTTTAGTCTCCTACCGTTTACCCAATAACTGGCTATATTTAATTACTCTTCCAATAAAGTATATGTATTTCAGAAACACTTGCACTAATGAAATTTGACGATAATGCGATCATTTTTTTAGAATAGTGTTACCAGAACGGGGAACATCAGTCAAAAATATAGTGCCGCTAATGCTCCATATAACGATGATTACATTAATCTAATAATCTTGACAATTAATATTGGCTTAAAAAGCTGATATTTATAGATATGGATATGTTTGTTCCTTTTTAACTTCCAAACCGGAACATGTTTTCAAGTTTCCGGATGATTACTGTGCTGTAATGGTTACATATTCTCCTTTGTTTGACCACCTACTTTATGTACAATACAGCTTGTTAACGAACCGCTCGCAAGTATTCTATATAGGACTTAGAATTACAGAGATATAGTTAGTCATATCATCCGTTATTCAATCTGGATCCAATCCAATCCAGATATATAGCTCCCTCCAGAGAAAGCCATAGGGAGAAATACGTTACGTTCAGGTGACGATTACTTGTGGTCTTGGACAATAAGGCGACATTCTTATCAATTCTCAGATGTTTTAAGTTGTTATGCCTCATTGTATGTTTTTGGTCACGAGAAAACCTGCATATGTTTTAGCCCACGACTAAAGTTTGAATGTAAACTTTGCTAATGATGTAAATAACCGTTCTCAGTAATTCCGATATGGTATTACAATGATAGATTATATTTCGTGCGTAAAATTGCAACATAAATTATACCAATAATTGCATCATATGTAATTGAAAAAAAGAAGAAATAGAACCTCCGTATACACATAAATATATATTAATGCAGAATTTCTGTCCATGTGCTACTGAGGTACTTTAGAGAGAAGAGTTCCTGCAATTTTATCTTTGATGCATACTGCATTAACTATTCCAAAATAGAAACTGCCTAGACAATCAGACCATGCATTCCAGAATAAAAAAATCCTTAGAAAATAACCCAATTAATCATAAAATACCGTGACACTTTTATGATGAACTATCACTCAGCCAAAACATTTCCCGGGATACCTGCTGTTCAGATATTGGGCTCAATGACATATATATATGAAATCTCACTAAGCATTCGCCTATTCCAATTCCATGACTGCCATAGATGCACTACCGGTTTTTATTTTGAGATTGATACTATAGATATGCCGTTACAAATGCATGTTTTAATTGGACAACATAATATTTCAATTGTCAAATTTTATAGACATTTGAATAAATTACATGTATGATCAAACTAACCAGCAACGAAACCATTTGTCTATCCAAAAAACTAAGGCGCGCACTAAACGTCATAAATTTATATATATTTTATGTTTTAAGATAGGTGTGCCAAATGGTCTCTTTCATTCGTCTATTCAAGTCATTTCAGAGTCTGTATCAGATATGGCTCCCTTACAAGGATATATGTAAAGAATATCATATATGTGATCTATAGGTGTATAACAGCTCTTGAGAAGCATGCATGTCCGTTAAAGTTTGCTTGTTTCGTGTGGGTTGGGTGGGACGAAGTGAGTGGGCATTGTTGAACCATTAATCTATCTAAAATATGTTGGGTCACTGTAAAATTGGAGTAAGGTATGATTAAGAAAATGAATTATCCTCAGCGGTTTTCGACCGCAAGCGGAAGCTAAGAGACGTCGCTTAGACACAGTTCCATTCAAGACCGAATAGCCAAATAGAGTTTGGAGGGTACATAAGCGTTAGTCGGCACCACATAGGTAGTAGCTATGTTATATAATGTTACTTTTATTTTTTAATGTACAGTGCAGGCTGGAAGTTGGTAACTGAATAAAGTAAGGCATTCTGTTAAAATTCAAAATATATTGTCAAATTTTACGAAAATGACTTAAATTTGTCTGAGATATTGATTTAACAAATAGGTTGTCATCGCAAGTGTCTGTCTTATATCGACGATTTGTTCCAGAACATCCTCTCTCTACATATTGTGTGCACACTAAGCTTCCCTGAAGACTTTTTTGCAGTGTTACAACGCAACAAAACACTTGCCCAGACAATTACAATTGATGAAACACATGACTAAAGTAATACTTATCAAGAACAAAATTCAACATAAAGGAGTTTACCACATGTTAAGACAAGATAAATGGCAGGTGTTGCATGTTGAGCAATAGTCACCATCAGTTTATTCTTCACCAAGCTGCCAGTCAACATTTGTTCATTCATTTACATACGTATTTTATCACAAACAAATGTGTTTGGCAAACTTTGAGGTACAGAGTAAATGTCATAAGGTACACAATACTACGAACTATGGAAGAGGTCACCCCCTAAAATATTTTAATTTATGATAATTTTGAGTATGAAAATATTTTTGAACATAAAATTGAATATCTATATTACTAAATGGTATATACTTGCACTAGTACAAGTTTCCCTAACAATAATCTTAACTTTAAAAGATTATTCAATGCTGCACAACAGTGATACTTTACGCAAAAACAATAACACAGATTGTATTGAATATTGAAGCCTAAATACGTTTTTTAGAAATCGTTGCAAAATTAACAAGAACAATGCATTTCTTTCCATTCCAATTGCCCAGCTAACGTTTATTGCTTTAAATCCGAGTGGATTCGTGGATTGAATGTGTAACTCTGT